>NW_017203614.1:0-5960 GCF_001704415.2 Capra hircus | reverse complement strand
TCAGGAACGGTCATCCCATGCGAGTTGCTCGGGGGCCTCTCGGGATTCCTCTCCCGTCGATGCCGGGGCCTAAGACCTTGTGTGGAGTCGTTGCTGCAACCTGAGGATTCCCCTCAGTGCTGACATGGATCTTGGGAACCTCTGGAGTCTCCCCAGGGGAGTCAGTCCTCGTCTCGTGTGGGGCATGCACATGGGCTTTCCTCTCGAACTGTAGCAGCAGTGTCGCGCTTCCCTTCGCGTGGATCAAGGGATCTGTGGCTTTCCCTCGAGGCTTTCCCACGAGGCTTTCCCACAAGGCTGTCCCACGTGCCACTGTGGTGTGAATCGATCCTCGGCTTGAAATTCGAGGCAGTGCAGGGAAAACAGGTTTCCCTGGAATGGACTGAGACATCTGGGGAACTCTGGGAATGGTGGCACGACCCTGGATTTCCTCTCGCCTTTCCTGTGGAGAACGCCTCCTGTTCAGATGCGCGGGAATGCCAGGAATCCTTTCCCGACGACACAGGGAGAGAATCAATCCTCTCGAGCTATGAGGCGGAAACGGGGCTCCTCTGGATGTGGGCGGGACTCTCGTGTTTCCTCTCGAGTGAAGACGGGTATGTCGGGAACTTCTTGAGTTGCAGCAAGGGTGTGAAGTAACCCTTTGGAAGTTCCAGAGGTTAGGTGTGATTAGCCTCGAGACGCCTCAGCGGAAATGGGCCTCATCTCGCCTGGAGGGAGAACCTCCTGGATTTTCTCGAGTTGCGGCAGGTGCTTTCCACGTAGGACGGGGACCACAGGGACCCGCTCTGGTGGCCTCAGGAAAGGCCAGTCCCATGCGAGTTGCTCGGGGCCTCTTAGGATTCCTCTCCCCGTTGATGCGGGGCCTAAGTCCTTGTGTGGAGTCGTTGCCGGAATCTGAGGATTCCTCTCCAGTGCTGACATGGATCTAGGGGTACTTCTAGAGTCTCCCCAGGGAAGTCAGTCCTCGTCGATTGGGGGCATGCACTTGGGCTTTCCTGCCGAGCTGTAGAGCAGTGTCACGCTTCCCTTCGCGTGGATCAAGGGATCTGTGGCTTTCCTCGAGGCTTTCCCACGAGGCTTTCCCAAGAGCCACGAGGCTTTCCCACAGGGCTGTCCCACGTGCTACCGTGGTGTGAGTCGATCCTCGGCTTGAAAGCCGAGGCAGTGTAGGGAAAACAGGTTTCCCTTGAATGCACGGAGACATCTGTGGGACTCTGGCAATGGTGTCACGACCCTGGAATTCCTCGCCTTTCCTGTGGAGAGCGCCTCCTCTTGGATGCGACGGGAACGCCGGGAAATTTTTCCCGATCACGCAGGGAAAGGATCCCTCCTCTCAAGCTAGGAGGCGGAAACGGTGCTCCTCTGGATGTGGGCGGGACTCTCGTGCTTCCTCTGGAGTGGAGACGGTATGTGGGGGAACTTCTTGAGTTGCAGCAAGGGTGTGAAGGACCCTTTGAAAGTTCCAGAGGTTAGGTGTGTGATTAGCCTCGAGACGCCTCAGCGGAAATGGGCCTCATCTCGCCTGGAGGGGAGAACCTCCTGGATTTTCTCGAGTTGCGGCAGGTGCTCTCGACTTACGACGGGGACCTCAGGGACCCGCTCTGGTGGCCTCAGGAAAGGTCTCTGCCCATGCGAGTTGCTCGGGGGCCTCTCGGGATTCCTCTCCTGTCAATGTCGGGGCCTAAGACCTTGTGAGGAGTCGCTGCCCGGAACCTGAGGATTCCTCTCAAGTGCTGACATGGATCTTGGGGGTACTTCTGGTGTCTCCCCAGGGGAGTCAGTACTCGTTCTCGAGTGGGGGCATGCACGTGCGCTTTCCTCCCGAGCTGTAGCAGCAGTTTGATTCTTCCTGTCGAGTGGATCAAGGGATCTGTGGATTTCCCTCAAGGCTTTCCCACGAGGCTTTTCCACGAGGCTTTCCCACAGGGCTGTCCCACGTGCCACCATGGTGTGAGTCGATCCTCGGCTTGAAAGTGGAGGCAGTGCAGGGAAAACAGGTTTCCATGCAGAGGACTGAGACATCTGGGGGACTCTGGGAATGGTGGCACGACCCTGGAGTTCCTCTCGCCTTTCCTGTTGAGAGCGGCTCCTCTTTGAGATGCGACCGGAACGCCGGCAATACTTGACCGACCACGCAGGGAAAGGATCCCTCCTCTCGAGCTAGGAGGCAGAAACGGGGCTCCTCTGGATGTGGGCGGGACTGTCGTTCTTCCTCTCGAGTGGAGACGAGTATGTCGGGGAAATTCTTGAGTTGCAGCAAGGGTGTGACGGACCCTTTGGAAGTTCCAGAGGTTAGTTTTGATTAGCTTCGAGACGCCTCATTGGAAATGGGCCTCATCTCGCCTGGAGGGACAACCTCCTGGATTTTCTCGGGTTGCAGAAGGTGCTCTCGACTTGCGACGGGGACCTCAGGGACCCGCTCTGGTGGCCTCAGGAACGGTCAGTCCCCATGCGAGTTGCTCGGGGGCCTCTCGGGATTCCTCTCCCGTCGATGCCGGGGCCTAAGACCTTGTGTGGAGTCGTTGCTGCAACCTGAGGATTCCCCTCCAGTGCTGACATGGATCTTGGGGAACCTCTGGAGTCTCCCCAGGGGAGTCAGTCCTCGTCTCGTGTGGGGGCATGCACATGGGCTTTCCTCTCGAACTGTAGCAGCAGTGTCGCGCTTCCCTTCGCGTGGATCAAGGGATCTGTGGCTTTCCCTCGAGGCTTTCCCACGAGGCTTTCCCACAAGGCTGTCCCACGTGCCACTGTGGTGTGAATCGATCCTCGGCTTGAAATTCGAGGCAGTGCAGGGAAAACAGGTTTCCCTGGAATGGACTGAGACATCTGGGGAACTCTGGGAATGGTGGCACGACCCTGATTTCCTCTCGCCTTTCCTGTGGAGAACGCCTCCTGTTCAGATGCGCGGGAATGCCAGGAATCCTTTCCCGACGACACAGGGAGAGAATCAACCCTCTCGAGCTATGAGGCGGAAACGGGTCTCCTCTGGATGTGGGCGGGACTCTCGTGTTTCCTCTCGAGTGAAGACGGGGTATGTTCGGGGAAACTTCTTGATTTGCAGCAAGGGTGTGAAGTACCCTTTGGAAGTTCCAGAGGTTAGGTGTGATTAGCCTCCAGAACGCCTCAGCGGAAATGGGCCTCATCTCGCCTGGAGGGGAGAACCTCCTGGATTTTCTCGAGTTGCGGCAGGTGCTTTCCACGTAGGACGGGGACCACAGGGACCCGCTCTGGTGGCCTCAGGGAAGGCCAGTCCCCATGCGTGTTGCTCGGGGGCCTCTTAGGATTCCTCTCCCCGTTGATGCCGGGCCTAAGTCCTTGTGTGGAGTCGTTGCCGGAATCTGAGGATTCCTCTCCAGTGCTGACATGGATCTAGGGGTACTTCTAGAGTCTCCCCAGGGGAGTCAGTCCTCGTCAGATTGGGGGCATGCACTTGGGCTTTCCTGCCGAGCTGTAGGAGCAGTGTCACGCTTCCCTTCGCGTGGATCAAGGGATCTGTGGCTTTCCCTCGAGGCTTTCCCACGAGGCTTTCCAAGAGGCTTTCCCACGAGGCTTTCCCACAGGGCTGTCCACGTGCTACCGTGGTGTGAGTCGATCCTCGGCTTGAAAGCCGAGCAGTGTAGGGAAAACAGGTTTCCTTGAATGCACGGAGACATCTGTGGGACTCTGGCAATGGTGTCACGACCCTGGAATTCCTCTCGCCTTTCCTGTGGAGAGCGCCTCCTCTTGGGATGCGACGGGAACGCCGGGAAATTTTTCCCGATCACGCAGGGAAAGGATCCTCCTCTCAAGCTAGGAGGCGGAAACGGTGCTCCTCTGGATGTGGGCGGGACTCTCGTGCTTCCTGGAGTGGAGACGGTATGTGGGGAACTTCTTGAGTTGCAGCAAGGGTGTGAAGGACCCTTTGAAAGTTCCAGAGGTTAGGTGTGATTAGCCTCGAGACGCCTCAGCGGAAATGGGCCTCATCTCGCCTGGAGGGGAGAACCTCCTGGATTCTCGAGTTGCGGCAGGTGCTCTCGACTTACGACGGGGACCTCAGGGACCCGCTCTGGTGCCTCAGGAAAGGTCTCTGCCCATGCGAGTTGCTCGGGGCTCTCGGATTCCTTCCTGTCAATGTCGGGGCCTAAGACCTTGTGAGGAGTCGCTGCCGGAACCTGAGGATTCCTCTCAAGTGCTGACATGGATCTTTGGGGTACTTCTGGTGTCTCCCCAGGGGAGTCAGTACTCGTCTCGAGAGGGGGGCATGCACGTGCGCTTTCCTCCCGAGCTGTAGCAGCAGTTTGATTCTTCCTGTCGAGTGGATCAAGGGATCTGTGGATTTCCCTCAAGGCTTTCCCACGAGGCTTTTCCCGAGGCTTTCCCACAGGGCTGTCCACGTGCCACCGTGGTGTGAGTCGATCCTCGGCTTGAAAGTCGAGGCAGTGCAGGGAAAACAGGTTTCCCTGGAATGGAATGAGACATCTGGGGTTCTGGGAATGGTGGCACGACCCTGGAGTTCCTCTCGCTTTTTCTGTGGAGAGCGCCTCCTCTTGAATTGCGACGGGAAGCCGGGAATTCTTTCCCGACCACGCAGGGAAAGGATCCCTCCTCTCGAGCTAGGAGGCGGACATGGGGCTCCTCTGGATGTGGGCGGGACTCCCGTGCTTCCTCTCGAGTGGAGACGGGTATGTCGGGAACTTCTTAAGTTGCAGCAAGGAGGTGAAGGACCTTTGGAAGTTCCAGAGGTTAGGTGTGATTAGCCTCCAGACGCCTCAGCGGAAATGGGCCTCATCTCGCCTGAGGGGAGAACCTCCTGGATTTTCTCGAGTTGCGGCAGGGCTCTCGACTGACGACGGGGACCTCAGGGACCCGCTCTGGTGGCCTCAGGAAAGGCCAGACCCCATGCGAGTTGCTCGGGGCCTCTCAGGATTCCTCTCCTGTCGAAGCCGGTTCCTAAGACCTTGTGTGGATTCGTTTCCGGAACATGAGGATTCCTCTCCAGTGCTGACATGGATCTTGGGGTACTTCTGGAGTCTCCCCAGGGGTGTCAGTCCTCGTCTCGAGTGGGGGCATGCACGTGCACTTTCCTCCCGAGCTGTAGCAGCAGTGTCACATTTCCCTTCGCGTGGATCAAGGAATCTGTGGCTTTCTCTCGAGGCTTTCCCAAGAGGCTTTCCCACGAGGCTTTCCCACAGGGCTGTCCCACGTACCAGCGTGGTGTGAGTCGATCCTCGGCTTGAAAGTCGAGGCAGTGCAGGGAAAACAGTTTTCATTGGAATTAACTGAGACATCTTTGGGAACTCTGGGAATGGTGGCACGACCCTGGAGTTCCTCTCGCCTTTCCTGTGGAGAGCGCCTCCTCTTGAGATGCAACCGGAACGCCGGAATACTTGACCGACCACGCAGGAAAAGGATCCCTCCTCTCGAGCTATGGAGGCAAAACGGGGCTCCTCTGGATGTGGGCGGGACTGTCGTGCTTCCTCTCGAGTGGAGATGGGTATGTCGGGGAACTTCTTGAGTTGCAGCAAGGGTGTGAAGGACCCTTTGGAAGTTCCAGAGGTTAGTTTTGATTAGCTCGAGACGCCTCATTGGAAATGGGCCTCATCTCGCCTGCAGGGAAACCTCCTGGATTTTCTCGGTTGCGGCAGGTGCTCTCGACTTGCGACGGGACCTCAGGACCGCTCTGGTGCCTCAGGAACGGTCAGTCCCCCATGCGAGTTGCTCGGGGCCTCTCGGGTTCGTCTCCCGTCGATGCCGGGGGCCTAAGACCTTGTGTGGTCGTTGCTGGAACCTGAGGATTCCCTCCCCAGTGCTGACATGGATCTTGGGGAACCTCTGGAGTCTCCCAGGGGAGTCAGTCCTCGTCTCGTGTGGGGCATGCACATGGGCTTTCCTCTCGAACTGTAGCAGCAGTGTCGCGCTTCCTTCGCGTGGATCAAGGGATCTGTGGCTTTCCCTCGAGGCTTTCCCACGAGGCTTCC
>NW_017203613.1:0-5960 GCF_001704415.2 Capra hircus | reverse complement strand
GCTGAGGTACTGAGGCTAATCACCTTAACCTCTGGAACTTCAAAGGGTCCTTCACACCCTTGCTGCAACTCAAGAAGTTCCCCGACATACCCGTCTCCACTCGAGAGAAGCAGTAAATGCCGGCACACATTAAGAGGGAGCCACGTTTCCGCCTCCTAGCTCGAGAGGTTTGATCCTTTCCCTGCGTGATGGGAAAGAATTCGCGGTGTTCCCGTCACATCTCAAGAGGAGGCGCTCTCCAGAGGAAAAGCGAGAGGAACTCCATGTTCGTGCCACCATTGCCAGAGTCCCAGATGTCTCAGTCATTCCAGGGAACCTGGTTTCCCTGCACTGCTCGACTTTCAAGGCGAGGATCGACTCACATCACCGTGGCACGTGGGAAAGCCTATGGGAAAGCCTCGTGGGAAAGCCTCATGGGAAAGTCTAGAGGAAAGCCACAGATCCCTTGATCCACGAAAAGGGAAGCGTGACACTGCTGCTACACCTCGGGAGGAAAGCGCACGTGCATGCCCCACTCGAGACGAGGACTTACGCCTCTGGGGAGACAACAGAAGTCCCCGAAGATCCATGTCGGCACTGGAGAGGAATCCTCAGGTTCCGGCACTGACTCCACACAAGGTCTTAGGCCCCAGCATCGACGGGAGAGGAATCCCGAGAGGCCCCCGAGCAACTCGCATGGGGACTGGCCTTTCCTGAGGCCACCAGAGCGGATCCCTGAGGTCCGGTCGTAAGTCGAGAGCACCTGCCGCATCTCGAGAAAATCCAGGAGGTTCTCCCTCCAGGCGAGATGAGGCCCATTTCCGTTGAGGCAACTAGGGGTAATCACACTTTAACTCTGGAACTTCCAAAGGGTCCTTCACACCCTTGCTGCAACTCAAGAAGTTCCCGACATACCCGTGTCCACTCAAGAGGAATCCGAGAGTCCCGCCCATATCCAGAGTGGCCCCGTTTCCGCCTGCTAGCTCGAGAGGAGGGATACGTTCCCTGCGTGGTCAGGAAAGAATTCCCGGCGTTCCCGTCGCATCTCAAGAGGAGGCGCTCTCACAGGAAAGGCGAGAGGAACTCCAGGGTCGTGCCACCATTCCCTGAGTCCCCCAGATGTCTCAGTCCATTCCAGGGAAAACTGTTTTCCCTTCACTGCTTCGATTTTAAGCGGAGGATCGACTCACACCACCGTGTCATGTGGGAAAGCCCTTTGGGAAAGCCTCGTGGGAAAGCCTCATGGGAAAGTCTAGAGGGAAAGCCACAGATCCCTTGATCCACGAAAAGGGAAGCGTGACACTGCTGCTACAGCTCGGGAGAAAAGCACACGTGCATGCCCCCACTCGAGACGAGGACTTACGCCTTTGGGGAGACTCCAGAAGTCCCGAAGATCCATGTCGGCACTGGAGAGGAATCCTCAGGTTTCCGGCACTGACTCCACACAAGGTCTTAGGCCCCGGCATCGACGGGAGAGGAATCCCGAGAGGCCCCCCGAGCAACTCGCATGGGGACTGGCGTTTCCTGAGGCCACCAGAGTGGGTCCCTGAGGTCCCCGTCGTAAGTCGAGAGCACCTGCCGCAACTCGAGAAAATCCAGGAGGTTCTCCCCTCCAGGCGACATGAGGCCCATTTCCGCTGAGGTATCTCGAGGCTAATCACACCTTACCTCTGGAACTTCCAAAGGGTCCTTCACACCCTTGCTGCAACTCAAGAAGTTCCCCGACATACCCGTTTCTACTCGAGAGGAAGCACGAGAGTTCCCCGCACATCCAGAGGAGCCCCGTTTCCTCCTCCTAGCTCGAGAGGAGGGATCCTATACCTGCGTGGTCGGGAAAGAATTCCCGGCGTTCCCGTCGCATCTCAAATGGAGGCGCTCTCCACAGGAAAGGCGAGAGGAACTCCAGGGTCGTGCCATATTCCCAAAGTCCCCCAGATGTCTCAGTCCATTCCAGGGAAACCTGTTTTCCCTGCACTGCCTCGACTTTCAAGCCGAGGATCGACTCACACAACGGTGGCACGTGGGACATCCCTGTGGGAAAGCCTCGTGGGAAAGCCTCGAGGGAAAGACACAGATCCCTTGATCCACGTGAAGGGAAGCGTGACACTGCTGCTACAGCTCGAGAGGAAAGCGCAAGTGCATAGCCCCACTCGAGATGAGGACTGACTCCCCTGGGGAGACTCCAGAAGTACCCCAAGATCCATGTCAGCACTGGAGAGGAATGCTCAGGTTCCGGCACCGACTCCACACAAGGTCTTAGACCCCGGAATCTACGGGAGAGGAATCCCGAGAGGCCCCAGAGCAATTCGCATGGGGACTGGCCTTTCCTGAGGCCACCAGAGCGGGTCCCTGAGGTCCCCATCGTAAGTCGAGAGCACCTGCCGCAACTCGAGAAAATCCAGGAGGTTCTCCAATCCAGGCGAGATGAGGCCCATTTCCTCTGAGGCAACAAGGGGGTAATCACACTTAAACTCTGGAACTTCCAAAGGGTCCTTCACACCCTTGCTGCAACTCAAGAAGTTCCCAGACATACCCGTCTCCACTCAAGAGGATCCCAAGGGTCCCGCCCATATCCAGAGTGGCCCCGATTCCGCCTGCTAGCTCGAGAGGAGGTATCCTTTCCCTGCGTGGTCGGGAAAGTATTCCTAGCGTTCCCGTCATCTCAAGTGTAGGCGCTCTCCACAGGAAAGGCGAGAGGAACTCCAGTCTCAAGCCCCATTCCCAAAGTCCCCTGGATGTCTCAGTCCATTCCAGGGAAACCTGTTTTCCCTGCACTGCCTCGACTTTCAATCCGAGGATCCACTCACACACGGTGACACGTGGGACAGCCCTGTGGGAAAGCCTCGTGGGAAAGCCTCGAGGGAAAGACACAGATCCCTTGATCCACGCGAAGGGAAGCGCGACACTGATGCTACAGCTCGGGAGGAAAGCGCACGTGCATGCCCCCACTCGAGACGAGGACTGACTGCCCTGGGGAGAATCCAGAAGTACCCAAGATCCATGTCGGCACTGGAGAGGAATTCTCAGGTTCTGGCACTGAGTCCACACAAGGTCTTAGGACCCAGCATCGACGGGAGAGGAATCCCGAGAGGCCCCCGAGCAACTCGCATGGGGACTGGCCTTTCCTGAGGCCACCACACCGGGTCCCTGAGTTCCCCGTCATAAGTCGAGAGCACCAGCCGCAACTCGAGAAAATCCAGGAGGTTCTCCCCTCTAGGCGAGCTGAGACCTATTTCCGCTGAGGTATCTCGAGGCTAATCACACCTTACCTCTGGAACTTCCAAAGGGTCCGTCACTCCTTGCTGCAACTCAAGAAGTTCCCCGACATACCCGTCTCCACTCAAGAGGAACCCGAGGTCCCGCCCATATCCAGAGTGGCCCCGTTTCCGCCTGCTAGCTCGAGAGGAGGCATCCTTTCCCTGCGTGGTCGGGAAAGAATTCCTAGCGTTCCCGTCTCATCTCAAGAGTAGGCGCTCTCCACAGGAAAGGCGAGAGGAACTCCAGTATCAGGCCCCATTCCCAGAGTCCCCCCAGATGTTTCAGTCCATTCCAGGGAAACCTGTTTTCCCTGCACTGCGTCGACTTTCAAGCCGAGGATGGACTCACACCGCGATGGCACGTTGGACAGCCCTGTGGAAAGCCTCTTGGGAAAGCCTCGTGGGAAAGCCTCGAGGGAAAGCCACAGATCCCTTGATCCATGCGAAGGGAAGCGCGACACTGCTGCTACAGCTCAGGAGGAAAGCGCACGTGCATGCCCCAGTCGAGACGAGGACTGACTCCCCTGGGGAGACTCCAGAAGTACCCCAATATCCATGTCTGCACTGCAGAGGAATCCTCAGGTTCCGGCACTGACTCCACACAAGGTCTTAGGCCCCAGCATCGACGGGAGAGGAATCCCGAGAGGCCCCATGAGCAACTCGCATGGGGACTGGCCTTTCCTGAGGCCACCGAGAGGTCCCTGAGTCCCCATCGTAAGTCGAGAGCACCCGCCGCAACTCGAGAAAATCCAGGAGGTTCTCCCCTCCAGGCGAGATGAGGCCCATTTCCGCTGAGGCGTCTTGAGGCTATTCACACCTAACCTCTGGAACTTCCAAAGGGTCCTTCACACCCTTGCTGCAACTCAAGAAGTTCCCCGACATACCCGTCTCCACTCGAGAGGAAGCACGAGAGTCCCGGCCACATCCAGAGTGGCCCCGTTTCCGCTCCTAGCTCGAGAGGAGGATCCTTTCCCTGTGGTCGGAAAGATTCCGGCGTTCCCGTCGCATCTCAAGAGGAGGCGCTCTCCAGAGGAAGGCGAGAGGAACTCCAGGATCGGCCACATTCCCAGAGTCCCCAGATGTCTCAGTTTATTCCAGGGAAACCTGTTTTCCCTGCACTGCTTCGACTTTCAAGCCGAGGATCAACTCAAACCACGGTGGCACGTGGAAAGCCCTGTGTGGAAGCCTCAGGGGAAAGCCCCTGATCCCTTGATCCACGCGAAGGGAAGCTACGACACTGCTACTACAGCTCGGGAGGAAAGCGCACGTGCATGCCCCCACTCGAGACCAGGACTGACTCACTGGGGAGACTCCAGAAGTACCCCAAGATCCATGTCAGCACTGGAGAGGAAACCTCAGGTTTCCGGCGCCGACTCCACCAAGGTCTTAGGCCCCGAATCGACGGGAGAGGAATCCCGAGAGGCCCATGAGCAACTCGCATGGGGACTGGCCTTTCCTGAGGCCACCAGAGCGGGTCCCTGAGTCCCCTTCGTAAGTCGAGAGCACCTGCTGCAACTCGAGAAAATCCAGGAGGTTCTCCCCTCCAGGCGAGATGAGGCCCATCTCCGCTGAGGCGTCTCGAGGCTATTCACACCTAACTCTGGAACTTCCAAAGGGTCTTCACACCCTTGCTGCAACTCAGAAGTTCCCCGACATTCCGTCTCCACTCGAGAGGAAGCACGAGAGTCCCCGGCCACATCCAGAGGAGCCCCGTTTCCGTCTCCTAGCTAGAGAGGAGGGATCCTTTCCCTGCATGGTCGGAAAGTATTCCCGGCGTTCCCGGTCGCATCTCAAGAGGAGGCGCTCTCCAAGAAGGCGAGAGGAACTCCAGGGTCGTGCCACCATTCCCAGAGTCAACCAGATGTCTCCGTCCATTCCAGGGAAACCTGTTTTCCCTGCACTGCCTCGACTTTCAAGCCGAGGATCGACTCACACCACGGTGGCACGTGTGTGTGTGAAAGCCCTCAGGGGAAAGCCCCCTGATCCCTTGATCCACGCGAAGGGAAGTACGACACTGCTGCTACAGTTCGGGAGGAAAGCGCACGTGCATGCCCCCACTCGAGATGAGGACTGACTCACCTGGGGAGACTCCAGAAGTACCCCAAGTTCCATGTCTGCACTGGAGAGGAATCCTCAGTTTCCGGCCCGACTCCACACAAGGTCTTAGGCCCGGGCATCGACGGGAGAGGAATCCCCAGAGGCACGAGCAACTCGCATGGGGACTGGCCTTCCTGAGGCAACCAGAGCGGGGGTCCCTGAGGTCCCCGTCGTAAGCCGAGAGCACCTGCTGCAACTCGAGAAAATCCAGGAGGTTCTCCCTCCAGGCGAGATGAGGCCCATTCCGCTGAGGCGTCTCGAGGCTAATCACACTAACCTCTGGAACTTCCAAAGGTTCTTCACACCCTTGCTGCAACTCAAAGTTCCCCCCGACATTCCCGTCTCCACTCGAGAGGAAGCACGACAGTCCCGCCACATCCAGAGGAGCCCCGTTTCCGCTCCTAGCTCGAGAGGAGGGATCCTTTCCCTGCGTGGTCGGTAAAGAATTCCCGGCGTTCCGGTCGAATCTCAAGAGGAGGCACTCTCTACAAGAAAGGCGAGAGGAACTCCAGGGTCGTGCCACCATTACCAGAGTCCCCCAGCTGTCTCAGTCCATTCCAGGGAAACCTGTTTCCCTGCACTGCCTAGACTTTCAAGCCGAGGATCGACTCACACCACGGTGGCAGT
>NW_017203612.1:0-5960 GCF_001704415.2 Capra hircus | reverse complement strand
TGAAGGGCAGCGTGTCACTGCTGCTACAGCTCGAGAGGAAACGCACGTGCATGCCCCACTCGAGACGAGGACTGACTCCCGCTGGGGAGACTCCAAGAGTACCCCAAGATCCATATCAGCACTGGACAGGAATCCTCAGGTTTCGGCACCGACTCCACACAAGGTCTTAGGCTCCGGCATCGACGGGAGAGGAATCCCGAGAGGCCCCCGAGCAACTCCATGGGGACAGGCCTTTCCTGAGGCCACCAGAGCGCGGTCCCCTGAGGTCCCCGTCGCAGTCGAGAGCTCCTGCCGAAACTCGAGAAAATCCTGGAGGTTCTCCCCTCCAGGCGATATGAGGCCCATTTCCGCTGAGGCGTCTCGAGGCTAATCACACCTAACCTCTGGAATTTCCAAAGGGTTTTTCACACCCTTGCTGCAACTCAAGAAGTTCCCCGACATACCCGTATCCACTGGAGAGGAAGCACGAGAGTCCCGCCCACATCCAGAGGAGCCCCGTTTCCGCCTCCTAGCTCGAGAGGATGGATCCTTTCCCTGCGTGGTCGGGAAAGAATTCCCGGCGTTCCCATAGCTTCTCAGAGGAGGTGAACTCCACAGGAAAGGCGAGAGGAACTCCAGGTTCCTGCCACCATTCCCAGAGTCCCCCAGATGTCTCAGTCCATTCCAGGGAAACCTGTTTTCCCTGCACTGCCTCGACTTTCAAGCCGAGGATCGACTCACACCACGGTGGCACGTGCGACAGCCCTGTGGGAAAGCCTCGTGGGAAAGCCTCGTGGGAAGCCTCGTGGAAAGCCTCGAGCGAAAGCCACAGATCCCTGATCCACTCGAAGGGAAGAGCGACACTGCTGCTACAGCTCGGGAGAAAAGCGTAGTTGCATGCCCCCACTCGAGACGAGGACTGACTCCCCTGGGGAGACTCCAGAAGACCCCAAGATCCATGTCGGCAAGGAGAGGAATCCTCAGGTTCCAGCACCGACTCCGCACAAGGTCTTAGGCCCGGCATCGACGGAGAGGATCCCGAGAGGCCCCGAGCAACTCGCATGGGGACTGGCCTTTCCTGAGGCCACCAGAGCGGGTCCCTGAGGTCCCCGTCGTAAGTGAGAGCACCTGCCCGCAACTCGAGAATATCCAGGAGGTTCTCCCCTCAAGGCGACATGAGGCCCATTTCCGCTGATGCGTCTCGAGTCTAATCACATCTAACATCTGGAACTTCCAAAGGGTCCTTCACACCCTTGCTGCAACTCAAGAAGTTCCCCGACATACCCGTCTCCACTCGAGAGGAAGCACGAGAGTCCGCCAACATCCAGAGGAGCCCCGTTTCCGCCTCCTAGCTCGAGAGGAGGGATCCTTTCACAGCGTGGTCGGGAAAGAATTCCCGGCGTTCCCATTGCATCTCAAGAGGAGGCGCTCTCCAAAGGAAAGGCGAGAGGAAGTCCAGGGTCGTGCACCATTCCCAGAGTCCCCTGGATGTCTCAGTCCATTCCAGGGAAAACTGTTTTCCCTGCACTGCCTCGACTTTCAAGCCGAGGATCGACTCACACCACGGTGGCACGTGGAACAGCCCTGTGGGAAAGTCTCGTGGGAAAGCCTCGAGGGAAAACCACATCCCTTGATCCACGCGAAGGGAAGCGCGACACTGCTGTTACAGCTCGGGAGGAAAGCGCACGTGCATGCCCCCACTCGAGACGAGGACTGACTGCCCTGGGGAGACTCCAGAAGTACCCAAGATCCATGTCTGCACTGGAGAGGAATCCTCAGGTTCCAGCACCTAGTCCACACGAGGTCTTAGGCCCTAGCATCGACGGGAGAGGAATCCCGAGAGGCCCCGAGCAACACGCATGGGGACTGTCCTTTCCTGAGGCCACAAGAGCGGGTCCCTGAGGTCCCCGCCGTAAGTCGAGAGCATCTGCCACAACTCGAGAAAATCCAGGAGGTTCTCCCCTCCAGGAGAGATGAGGCCCATTTCCCTGAGGCGTCTCGAGGCTAATCAAACCTAACCTCTGGAACTTCCAAAGGGTCCTTCACCTTGCTGCAACTCAAGAAGTTCCCCGACATACCCGTCTCCACTCGAGAGGAAGCACGAGAGTCCGGACCACACCCAGAGGAGCCCCATTTCCGCCTCCTAGCTCGAGAGGAGGGATCCTTTCCCGGCGTGGTCGGGAGAGAATTCCCGACGTTCCCGTCACATCTCAAGAGGAGGCGCTCTCCACAGGAAAGGCGAGAGGAACTCCACGGTCGTGCCACCATTCCCAGAGTTCCCCAGGTGTCTCAGTCTATTCCAGGGAAACCTGTTTTCCCTGCACTGCCTCGACTTTCAAGCCGAGGATCGACTCACACCATGTTGGCACGTGGGTCAACCCTGTGGGAAAGCCTCGTGGGAAAGCCTCATGGGAAAGCCTCGAGGGAAAGCCACAGATCCCTTGATCCAAGTGAAGGGAAGCGTGACACTGCTGCTACAGCTCGGGAGGAAAGCGCACCTGCATGCCACACTTGAGACGAGGACTGACTCCCGTGGGGAGACTCCATAAGTACCCCAAGATCCATGTCAGCCCTGGAGAGGAATCCCTCAGGAGCCGGCACCGACTCCACACAAAGTCTAGGCCCGGCATCGACTGGAGAGGAATCCCGTGATACCCCGAGAAACTCGCATGGGGATGGCCTTTCCTGAGGCCAAAGAATGTCCCTGAGGTCCCCGTCTTAAGTCTAGAGCACCTGCCCGCATCTCGAGAAAATCCAGGAGGTTCCCCCTCCAGCGAGATGAGGCCCATTTCTGTTGAGCGTCTCGAGGCTAATAACACCTAACCTCTAGAACTTCCAAAAGGTCCTTCACACCCTTGCTGCAACTCAAGAAGTTCCCCGAAATACCCGTCTCCACTGGAAAGGAAGCACGAGAGTCCCGCCACATCCAGAGGAACCCCGTTTCCGCCTCTACCTCGAGAGGAGGGATCCTTTCCCTGCGTGGGTCGGGGAAAGAATTCCCGCGTTCCCTTCGCATCTCAAGAGGAGGCGCTCTCCACAGGAAAGGCGAGAGGAACTCCAGGATCGTGCCACCATTCCCAGAGTCCCCCAGATGTCTAGTCCATTCCAGGGAAAACTGTTTTCCCTGCACTGCCTCGAATTTCAAGCCGAGATCGACTCACACCACGATGGCACGTGGACAGCCCTGTGGGAAAGCCTCGTGGGAAAGCCTCGTGGGAAAGCCTCGAGGGAAAGACACAGATCCCTTGATCCAAGCGAAGGGAAGCGTGACACAGCTGCTACAGCTCGAGAGGAAAGCGCACGTGCAGGCCCCCACTCGCGACGTGGACTGACTCCCCTGGGGAGACTCCAGAGTAACCCCAATATCCATGTCAGCACTGGAGAGGAATCCTCATGTTCCGGCTCCGACTCCACACAAAATCTTAGGCCCCGGCATCGAATCCAGAGGAATCCCGAGAGGCCCCGAGCAACTCGCATGGGGACTGGCCTTTCCTGAGGCCGCCAGAGCGGGTCCCTGAGGTCCCCGTCGTAAGTCGAGAGCACCTACCGCAATTCAAGAAAATCCAGGAAGTTCTCCCCTCCAGGTGAGATGAGGCCCATTTCCGCTGAGGCGTCTCGAGGCTAATCACACCTAACATCTGGAACTTCCAAAGGGTCCTTCACACCCTTGCTGCAACTCAAGAAGTTCCCGACATACCCGTCTCCACTCGAGAGGAAGCACAAGAGTTCCGCCCACAGCCAGAGGAGCCGCGTTTCCGCCTCCTAGCTCGAGAGGAGGTATCCTTTCCCTGCGTGTTCGGGAAAGAATTCCCGGCGTTCCCGTCGCATCTCAAGTGCAGGCGCTCTCCACAGGAAAGGCGAGAGGAACTCCAGGTCGTGCCACCATTCCCAGAGTACCCCAGATGTCTCAGTCCATTTCAGGGAAACCTGATTTCCCTGCACTGCCTCGACTTTCAAGCCAAGGATCGACTCACACTACGGTGGCACGTGGACAGCCCTGTGGAAAGCCTCGTGGGAAAACCTCCTGGAAAGCCTCGATGGAAAGCCACAGATCCTTGATCCACGCGAAGGAAAGCGCCACACCTGCAACAGCTAGGGAGGAAAGCGCACGTGCATACCCCTCTCGAGACGAGGACTGACTCCCCTGGGGAGACTCCAGAAGTACCCCAAGATCCATGTCAGCACTGGAGAGGAATCCTCAGGTTCCGGCAGTGACTCCACACAAGGTCTCAGGCCCCAGCATCGACGGGAGAGGAATCCCGAGAGGCCCCGAGCAACTCGCAAGGGGACTAGCCTTTCCTGAGGAACCAGAGCGTGTCCCTGAGGTCCCCGTCGTAATTCGAGAGCACCAGCCGCAACTCGAGAAAATCCAGGAGTTCTCCAATCCAGGCGTGATGAGGCCCATTTCCACTGAGGCCTCTCGAGGCTAATCACATCTAACATCTGGAACTTCCAAAGGGTCCTTCACACCCGTGCTGCAACTCAAGAAGTTCCCCGACATACCCGTCTCCACTCGAGAGGAAGCACGAGAGTTCTGCCCACATCCAGAGGAGCCCCGTTTCCGCCTCCAGCTCGAGAGGAGGGATCCTTTCCCTGCGTGGTCGAGAAAGAATTCCCGGCGTTCCCGTCGCATCTCAAGAGCAAGCGTTCTCCACATGAAAGGCGAGAGAAACTCCAGGTCGTGCCACCATTCGCAGAGTCCTCCAGATGTTCCCCATTCCAGGGAAACCTGTTTTCCCTGCACTGCCTCAACCTTCAAGCCGAGGATCAACTCACACCACGGTGGCACGTGGGACAGCCCTGTGGGAAAGCCTCGTGGGAAAGCCTCGAGGGAAAGCCACAGATCCCTTGATCCACGCGAAGGGAAGCGTGACACTGCTGCTACAGCTCGGGAGGAAAGCGCACGTGCATGCCCCCCTCGAGACGAGGACTGACCCTGGGGAGACTCCAGAAGTACCCCAAGATCCTGGTCAGCGCTGGAGAATGCTCAGGTTCCGGCAAAGACTCCACACAAGGTCTTAGGCCCCGGCATCGAAGGAGAGGAATCCCGAAAGGCCCTGGAGCAACTCGCAAGTGGACTAGCCTTTCCTGAAGGAACCAGAGCGTGTCCCTGAGGTCCCCGTCGTAATTCGAGAGCACCAGCCGCAACTCGAGAAAATTCAGGAGGTTCTCCCCTCCAGGCGAGATGAGGCCCATTTCCGATGAGCGAATCGAGGCAAATCACACCTAACATCTGGAACTTCCAAACGGTCCTTCACACCCTTGCAGCAACTCAAGAAGTTCCCCGACTACCCGTCTCTACTCAAGAGGAAGCTCGAGAATCCCGCCACATCCAGAGGAGCCCCCATTTCCGACTCCGAGCTCGAGAGGAGGATCCTTTCCCTCGTGTTCGGAAAGAATTCCCGGTGTTCCCGTCGCATCTCAAGAGGAGGCGCTCTCCACAGGAAAGGTGAGACGAACTCCAGGTCGTGCCACCATTCCCAGAGTCCCCAGATGTCTCAGTCCATTCCAGGGAAACCTGTTTTCCCTGAACTGCCTCGACTTTCAAGCCGAGGATCGACTCACACCACGGTGGCACGTGGGACAGCCCTTTGGGAAAGCCTCGTGGAAGCCTCTGGGAAAGCCTCGAGGGAAAGCCACAGATCCCTTGATCCACGCGAAGGGAAGCCTGATACTGCTGCTACAGCTTGGGAGGAAAGCGCACGTGCATGCCCCACTCAAGACCAGGACTCACTCTCCTGGGGAGACTCCAGAAATACCCCAAGATCCATGTCAGCACTGGAGAGGAATCCTCAGGTTCCGGCCCCGACTCCACACAAGGTCTTAGGCCCCGGCATCGATGGGAGAGGAATCCCGAGAGCCCAAGCAACCCGCAGGGGACTGGCCTTTCCTGAGGCCACCAGAGCGGGTCCCTGAGGTCCCATCGTAAGTCGAGAGCACCTGCCGCAACTCGAGAAAATCCAGGAGGTTCTCCCTCCAGG
>NW_017203611.1:0-5960 GCF_001704415.2 Capra hircus | reverse complement strand
GCATTTCAAGAGGAGGCGCTCTACACAGGAAAGGCGAGATGAACTCCAGGGACGTGCCACCATTCCCAGAGTCCCCCAGATGTCTCAGTCCATTCCAGGAAACCTGTTTTCCCTGCAGTGCCTCGACGTTCAAGCCGAGGATCGATTCACACCACGGTGGCACGTGGAACAGCCCTGTGGGAGAGCCTCGTGGGAAAGCCTCGGGGGAAAGCCTCTGATCCCTTGATCCACAGGAAGGGAAGCGTGACACTGCTGCTACAGCTCGGGAGGAAAGCGCACGTGCATGCCCCCACTCGAGACGAGGACTGACTCCCCTGGGGATACTCCAGAAGTACCCAAGATCCATGTCAGCACTGAGAGAGTAATGCTCAGGTTCCGGCACCTACTCCACACAAGATCTTAGGCCCCGACATCGACGGGAGAGGAATTCCCAGAGGCCCCGAGCAACTCGCATGGGGACTGGCCTTTCCTGAGGCAACCAGAGCGGGTCCCTGACGTCCCCGTCGTAAGTCGAGAGCACCTGCCACAACTCGAGGAAATCCAGGAGGTTCTCCCTCCAGGCGAGATGAGGGCCCATTTCAGCTGTGGCGTCTCGAGGCTAATCACATTTAACATCTGCAACTCCCAAAGGGTCCTTCACACCCTTGCTGCAACTCAAGACGTTCCCCCACATACCCGTCTCCACTCGAGAGAAAAGCACAAGAGTTAAGCCAACATCCAGAAGAGCCCGTTTCCTCCTCCTAGCTCGAGAGGAGGGATCCTTTCCCTGCGTGGTCTGGAAAGAATTCCTGGTGTTCCCGTCGCATCTCAAGAGGAGGCGCTCTCCACAGGAAAGGTGAGAGGTACACCAGGGTCGTGCCACCATTCCCAGAGTCCCCCAGATGTCTCAGTCCTTTCCAGGGAAATCTGATTTCCTTGCACTGCCTCGACCTAGCCGAGGATCGGACTCACACCACGGTGGTACGTGTGACAGCCCTGTGGGAAAGCCTCGAGGGAAAGCCTCGTGGAAAGGCTCGAGGGAAATCCACAGATCCCTTGATCCACACCTATGGAGGCGTGACACTGCTGCTACACCTGGGGAGGAAAGCGCAAGTGCATGCCCCACTCGAGACGAGGACTGGACTCCCCTGGGGAGACTCCAGAAATACCCCAAGATCCATGTCAGAACTGGAGAGGAATCCTCACGTTCCGGCACCCACTCCACACAAGATTTTAGGCCCGGCATCGACGGGAGAGAAATCCCAAGAGGCCCCCAAGCAACTCGCATGGGGGACTGGCCTTTCCTGAGGCCACCAGAGCGGGTCCCTGATGTCCCCGTCGTAAGTCGAGAGCACCTGCCACAACTCGAGAAAATCCAGGAGGTTCTCCCCTCCAGGCGAGATGAGGCCTATTTCCGCGGAGGCGTCTCGAGGCTAATCACAGCTTACCTCTGGAACTTCCAAAGGGTCCTTCACACCATTGCTGCAACTCAAGAAGTTCCCCGACATACCCGTCTCCACTCGAGAGGAAGCACGAGAGTCCCGCCCACATCCAGAGGAGCCCCGTTTCGCCTCCTAGCTCTAGAGGAGGGATCCTTTCCCTGCGTGGTCGGGAAAGAATTCCCGGCGTTCCCGTCGCATCTCAAGAGGAGGCGCTCTCCACAGGCAAGGCGAGAGGAACTCCAGGGGTCGTGCACCATTCCCAGAGTCCCCCAGATGTCTCAGTCCATTCCAGGGAAACCTGTTTTCCCTGAACTGCCTCGAATTACAAAGCCGAGGATCGACTCACACCAGGGTGGCACCTGGCACAGCCCTGTGGGAAAGCCTCGTGGGAAAGCCTGGTGGGAAAGCCTAGTGGGAACACATCGAGGGAAAGCCTCTAGGGAAAGCCACAGATCCCTTGAAACACGCGAAGGGAAGCGTGACACTGCTGCTACAGCTCGGGAGGAAAGCGCACGTGCATTCTCCCACTCGAGACGAGGACTGACTCCCCTTGGGAGACTCCAGAAGTACCCCAAGATCCACGTCAGCACTGGAGAGGAATCCTCAGATTCTGGCACCGACTCCACACAAAAACTTAGGCCGCGGGATCGTCGGGAGGCGTATCCCGAGAGGCCCCGAGCAACTCGCATGGGGACTGGCCTTTCTGAGGCCACCGGAGCGGGTTCCTGACGTCCCCGTCGTAAGTCCATAGCACCTGCCACAACTCGAGAAAATCCAGGAGGTTCTCCCCTCCAGGAGAGTTGAGGCCCATTTCCGCTGAGGCGTCTCGAGGCTAATCACACCTAACCTCTGGAACGTCCAAAGGGTCCTTCACACCCTTGCTGCAACTCAAGAAGTTCCCGACATACCCGTCTCCACTCGAGAGGAAGCACGAGAATCCCGCCCACATCCAGAGGAGCACCGTTTCCGCTTCCTAGCTGGAGAGGAGGGATCCCATTCCCTGCGTGGTCGGGAAAGAATTCTCGGCGTTCCTTTCGCATCTCAAGAGGAGGTGCTCTTCACAGGAAAGGCGAGAGAACTGCAGGTCGTGCGACCATTCCCAGAGTCCCCTAGATGTCTCAGTCCATTCCAGGGAAACCTGTTTTCCCTGCATTGCCTCGACTTTCAAGCCAAAGATCGACACTCACCATGGTGGCACGTGGGACAACCCTGTGGGAAAGCCTCATGGGAAAGCCTCGTGGGAAAGCCTAGTGAAAAACCTCGAGGGAAAGCCACTGATCCCTTGATTCACTCCACGGGAAGCTTAACACTGCTGCTACAGATCGGGAGGAAAGCGCACGTGCATGCCCCCACTCGAGACGAGGAGTGACTCCCCTGGGGAGGCTCCCAGAAGTACCCCAAGTTCCATGTCAGCACTGGAGAGGAATCCTCAGGTTCTGGCACCGACTCCACAAAAGGTCTTAGGCCCCTTCATCGACGGGAGAGGAATCCCGAGAGGCCCCGAGCAACTCGCTTGGGGACTGGCCTTTCCTGAGGCCACCAGAGCGGGTCCTGAGGTCCCCGTCGTAAGTCGAGAGCACCTGCTGCAACTCGAGAAAATCCAGGAGGTTCTCCCCTCAGGTGAGATGAGGCCCATTTCCGATGAGCCGTCCCGAGACTAATCACACTTAACCTCTGGGACTCCAAAGGGCTCCTTCACACCCTTGCTGCAATTCAAGAAGGTCCCCGACATACCCGTCTTCACTCAAGAGGAAGCACGGGAGTCCCGCCCTCATCCAGAGGAGCCCCGTTTCCCCCTCCTAGCTCGAGAGGAGGGATCCTTTCCCTGCGTGGTCGGGAAAGAATTCCAGGCGTTCCCATAGCATCTCAAGAGGAGGCGCTCTCCACAGGGAAAGGCGAGAGGAACTCCAGGGTCGTGCCACCATTCCCAGAGTCCCCCAGATGTCTCAGGCCATTCCAGGGGAAACCTGTATTCCCTGCACTGCCTCGAATTTCAAGCGAGGATTGACTCACACCACGGTGGCACGTGGGACAGCCCTGTGGGAAAGCCTCTTGGGCAAAGCCTTTTGGAAAAGCCACGAGGGAAAGCCACTGATTCCTTGATCCACTCGAAGGGAAGCGTGACACTGCTGCTCCATCTCGGAGGAAAACCGCACGTGCATGCCCCCACTCGAGACGAGGACTGACTCCCCTGGTAGACTCCAGAGGTACCCCAAGATCCATTTAACACTGGAGAGGAATCCTCAGGTTCCGGCACCGACTCCACACAAAGGTCTTAGGCCCCGGCATCGACGGGAGAGGAGTCCCGAGAGGCCCCCAAATTACTCGATGGGGACTGGCCTTTCCTGAGGCCACCTGAGTGGGTCCCTGAGGTCCCCGTCGTAAGTCGAGAACAGCTGCCCCAACACGAGAAATCCAGGACGTTCTCCCCCTCCAGGCGAGATGAGGCCCAATTTCGCTGAGGCGTCTCGAGGCTTATCACACCTAAACTCTGGAACTTACAAAGGGTCCTTCACACCATTCTTGCAACTCAAGAAGTTCCCCGACATACCCGTCTCCACTTGAGAGGAAGCACAAGAGTCCCGCCCACATCCAGAGGAGCCCCGTTTCCGCCTCATAGTTTGAGAGGAGGGATCCTTTCCCTGCGTGGTCGGCAAAGAATTCCCGGCGTTCCCGTCGCATCTCAAGAGGAGGCGCTCTCCACAGGAAAGGCGAGAGGAACTCTACGGAGGTCCCACCATTGCCAGAGTTCCCAAGATGTCTCAGTCCATTCCAGGGAAACCTGTTTTCCCTGCACTGCCTAGACTTTCAAGCGAGGATCGACTCACACCACGGTGGCACGTGGTACAGCCTGTGGGAAAGCCTAGAGGGAAAGCCACAGATCCCTTGATCCAGGCGAAGGAAGCGTGACACTGCTGCTACAGCTCGGGAGGAAAGCGCACGTGCATGCCCCCACTCGAGACGAGGATTGTCTCCCCTGGGAAGACTCCAGAAGTACCCCAAGATCCATGTCAGTACTGGAGAGGAATCCTCAGGTTCCGGCACCGACTACACACAAGGTCTTAGGCCCCGACATCGACGGGAGAGGAATCCCGAGAGGCCCCCGAGCAACTCGCATGGGGACTGGCCTTTCCTGAGGCACCAGAGCGGGTCCCTGAGGTCCCCGTCATAAGTCGAGAGCACCTGCCGCAACTCGAGAAAATCCAGGAGGTTCTCCCCTCCTGGCGAGATGAGGCCCATTTGCGCTGAGGCGTCTCGAGGCTAATCACACCTAACCTCTGGAACTTCCATAGGGTCCTTCACACCTTGCTGCAACTCAAGAAGTTCCCCGACATACCCGTCTCCACTCAAGAGGAAGCACGAGAGTCCCGCCCACATCCAGAAGAGCCCCGTTTCCACCTCCTAGCTCGAGAGGAGGGATCCTTTCCCTGCGTGGTCGGGAAAGAATTCCGGCGTTCCCGTCGCATCTCAAGAGGAGGCGCTCTCCACAGGAAAGGCGAGAGGAACTCCAGGGTCGGTGCCACCATTCCCAGAGTCCCCCAAATGTCTCAGTCCATTCCAGGGAAAACCTGTTTTCCCTGCACTGCCTCGACGTTCAAGCCGAGGATCGACTCACACCAGGGTGGCCCGTTGGACAGCCCTTGCGAAAGCCTCCTGGGAAAGCCTCGAGGGAAAGCCACAGATCCCTTAATCCAAGTGAATGTTAACAGGAGGTTTTCACCTCCTAGAGAATTCAGATTTTGGGCCCTGACTCAACACAAGGTCTTAGGCCTCGGCGTCGTCTGGGAGAGTAATCCCGAAATTCAGCTGATGTGTAAGGGTCCTCATTTCCCCAAAGATGCGGAAAATGGAAATCTAAATGTGACAGTGAGAACCCTAGCTTTTGCTCCGAGTGGCAGACGTTCCTGTGGGAAATTCTTGAGTTGTACAAGGGTTTGAAAGAGTCTTTTTAAATTCCAGATATTAGGTGTGATTAGCGTCGAGACACCTCAGCGGAAAAGGGCCTCATCTCGCCTGGAGGGGAGATCCTCCTGGATTTTGTTGAGTTGAGAAAGGTGCTCTCGAGTTATGAGTTGCGGACATCAGGGACGTATCTGTTGGGCTCAACATAAATCCAGTCTCATGCAAGTTGCTAGGAGGCCCCTCGGATTCGTTACCCATCTATACCAGGGCCTAAACCTATGTGTGGGTCGGCGGTCTGGAAAACCTGAGGATTCGTCTCCCGTGCGTGACATGGATCTTGGGGTACTTCTGGAGTCTGCCCCAAGGGGAGTCAGATCCCGTCTCGAGTGGGAGAATGCACGTGCGCTTCCTCCCCCTGTAGCACCAGTGTCACGCCATCCCCTCACGACAGAAATTAAGGATACTGTGATTTCCCTTCGAAGGGGGCCCCTTTCCCCACGAAGCTTTCCGTCCTCATACCCGCAGGCCTTTCCCACATAAGGGCTTTTCACAGGGGCTGTTCCAGTGCCCAACCCAATGCGTGTGAGTCGATCCTCTGGCATGATTATCGATAGCAGTGCACGGGAAAACAGTTTC
>NW_017203610.1:0-5960 GCF_001704415.2 Capra hircus | reverse complement strand
CCAGGCGAGATGAGGCCCATTACCGCTGAGGCGTCTCGAGGCTAATCACACCTAACCTATGGAACTTACAAAGGGTCGAGGCTAATCACACCTAACCTAATGGAACTTACAAAGGGTCCTTCATGCCCTTGCTGCAACTCAAGAAGCTCCCCCACATACCCGTCTCCACTCGAGAGGAAGCCGAGAGTCCCGCCCACAGAGGAGCCCCGTTACTGCCTCTTAGCTCGAGAGGAGGGATCCTTTCACTGAGTGGTCGGTCAAGTATTCCCGGAGTTCCCGTCTCATCTCAAGAGGAGGCGCTCTCCACAGGAAAGGCGAGAGGAACTCCAGATTCGTGCACGCCATTCCCAGAGGCCCCAGATGTCTCAGTCCATTCCATGGAAACCTGTTTCTCCTGCACTGCCTCGACTTTCTAGCCTAGGATCGACACATAACACAGTGGCACGTGGGACAGCCCTTTGGGAAAGTCTCGTGGGAAAGCCTCGAGGAAAAGACTCGTGGCAAAGCCTCGAGGGAAAGCCGCAGATACCTTGATCCAGGCGAAGGGAAGCGTGACACTGCTGCTACAGCTCGGAGGAAAGCGCACGTGCATGCCCCCACTCGAGATGAGGACTGACTCCCGTGGGGAGACTGGAGAAGTACCCCAAGATCCTTGTCAGCACTGCAAAGGAATCCTCAGGTTCCGGCACCGACTCCACACAGGTCTTAGGCCCTGGCATCGACGGGAGAGGAACCCCGAGAGGGCCCTGAGTAACTCGCATGGGGACTGGTCTTTACTGATCCCACCAGAGCGGGTCTCTGAGGTCCCTGTCGTAAGTCGAGAGCACCTGCCGCAACTCGAGAAAATCCAGGATGTTCTCCCCTCCAGGCGAGATGAGGCCCATTTCGGCAGAGGCGACTCGAGGCTTATAACACCTGACCTCTGGAACTTCCAAAGGGTCCTTCACACCCTTGCTGCAACTCAAGAAGTTCCCCGACATACCCGTCTCCACTCGAGAGGAAGCACGAGAGTCCCGCCCACATCCAGAGGAGCCCCTTTTCCGCCTCCTAGCTCGAGAGGAGGTATCATTTCCCTCGTGGTCGGGAAAGAAATTCCGGCGTTCCCGTCGCATCTCAAGAGGAAGCGCTCTCCACAGGAAAGGCTAGAGGAACTCCAGGGTCGTGCCACCATTCCAGAGTCCCCCAGATATTTCAGTCCATTCCCGGAAAACTGTTTTCCCTGCACTGCTCGAATTTCAAGCCGAGGATCGACTCGCACCAAGGTGGCACGTGGGACAGCCCTGTGGGAAAGCCTCATGGGAAAGCCTCCGAGGGGAAAGCCACAGATGCCTTGATCCACCGCGAAGGGAAGCGTGACACTGCTGCTACAGCTCGGGGAGGAAAGCGCACCGTGCATGCCTCCCCTCGAGACGAGCACTGACCCCCCTGGGGAGACTCCAGAAGTACCCCAAGATCCATGTCTGGCCTGGAGAGGTATACTCAGGTTCCGGCACCGACTCCACAAAGGACTTAGGCCCCGGCATATACGGGAGTGGAATCCCGAGAGTCCCCGAGCAACTCGCATGGGGACTGGCCTTTCCTGAGGCCATCAGACCGGGTCCATGAGGTCCCCGTCGTAAGTCGAGAGCACCTGCCGCAAGTCGAGAAAATCCAGGAGGTTCTCCCCTCCAGGCGAGATGTGGCCCATTTCCACTGAGGCGACCAGAGGCTATTCACAGCTAAACTCTGGAAACTTCCAAAGGGTCCTTCACACCCTTGCCTGCAACTCTGGAAGTTCACCGACATACCCGTCTCCACTCGAGAGGAAGCACGAGAGTCCCGACCACATCCAGAGAAGCCCGGTTTCCACCTCCTAGCTCGAGAGGAGGGATCCTTTCCCTGCGTGCTCGGGAAAGAATTCCCGGCGTTCCCGTCGCATCTCAAGAGGAGGCGCTCTCCACAGGAAAGGCGAGAGGAACGCCAGGGTCATGCACCATTCCCAGAGTCCCCCAGATGTCTCAGTGCATTCCAGTGAAACCTGTTTTGCCTGCACTGTTTTGACTTTCAAGCCGAGGATCGACTCATACCACGGTGGCACATGGGACAGCCCTGTGGGAAAGCCTCGTGGGAAAGCCTCGTGGGAAAGCCTCGAGGGAATGCCACTGATACCTTGTTCCACGCGAAGGGAAGCGTGACACTGCTGCTACAGCTCGGGAGGAAATCGCACGTGCATGTCCCCACTCGAGACGAGGACTGATTCCACTGGGGAGACTCCAGAAGTACCCCAAGATCCATGTCAGCACTGGAGAGCAATACTCAGGTTCCGGCACCGACACCACACAAGGTCTTAGGCCCCGGCATCCATGGGAGAGGAATCCCGAGAGGCCCCGAGCAACTAGCTTGGGGACTGGCCTTTCCTGAGGCCACCAGAGGGGCGTCCCTGAGGTCCCCGTCGTAAGTCGAGAGCACCTGCCGCAACTCGAGAAAATCCAGGTGGTTCTCCCCTCCAGGCGAGATGAGGCCCATTTCTGCTGAGGCGTCTCGAGGCTGATCACACCTAAACTCTGGAACTTCCAAAGGGTACTTCACACCCTTGCTGCAACTCAAGAAGTTCCCCCAATATACCCGTCTCCACTCGAGAGGAAGCACCGAGAGTCCCGCCCACATCCAGAGGAGCCCCGTTTCTGCCTTCTAGCTCGAGAGGAGGGATCCTTTCCCTGCATCGTCGGGAAAGAATTCCCCGGCATTTCCGTCGCATCTCAAGAGGAGGGGCTCTCCACAGGAAAGGCGAGAGGAACTCCAGGGTCGTACCACCATTCCCAGAGTCCCCCAGATGTCTCAGTCCATTCCAGGGAAACCTGTTTTCCCAACACTGCCTCGACTGTCAAGCCGAGGATCGACTCACACCACGGTGGCACGTGGGACAGCCCTGTGGGAAAGCCTCGTGGGAAAGCCTCGTGGGAAAGCCTCGAGGGAAATTCACAGATCCCTTGATCCACGCGAAGGGACGCGCGACACTGCTCCTACAGCTCCGAAGGAAAGCGCACGTGCATGCCCCAACTTGAGTCGAGGACTGACTCCACTGGGGAGACTCCAGAAGTTACCCCCAGGTCCATGCCAGCACTGGAGAGGAATCCTCAGGTTCCGGCACCGGCTCCACAGAAGATCTTAGGCCCCGGCATCGACGGGAGAGGAATCCCGAGAGGCCCCGAGCAACTCGCATGGGGACTGGCCTTTCCTGAGGAAACCAGTGCGGGTCCCTGAGGTCCCCGTCGTAAGTCGAGAGCACCTACCCGCAACTCGAGAAAATCCAGGAGGTTCTCCCTCCAGGCGAGATGAGGCCCATTTCCGCGGAGGCGTCTCGAGGCCTATTCACACCTAAACTCTGGAACTTCCAAAGGGTCCTTCACACCCTTGCTGCAACTCAAGATGTTCCCCGACATACCCGTCTCCACTCGAGAGGAAGCACGAGAGTCCCGCCCACATCCAGAGGAGCCCCGTTTCCGCCTTCCTAGCTCGAGAGGAGGGATCCTTTCCCTGCGTGCTCGGGAAAGATTTCCCGGCGTTTCCGGTGGCATATCAAGAGGAGGAGCTCACCACGGAAAGGCCAGAGGAACTCCAGGGTCCTGCCACCATTCCCAGAGTCCCCCCAGATATCTCAGTTCCATTACAGGGAAACCTGTTTTCCCTGCACTGCGTCGACTTTCAAGACGAGGATCGACTCACACCACGGTGGCACGTGGGACAGCCCTGTGTGGGAAAGCCACGTGGGAAAGCTCGTGGAAAGCCTCGTGGGAAAGCCTGGAGGGAAAGCCACAGATCCCTTGATCCACGCGAAGGGAAGCGCGACAATGCTGCTACAGCTCGGGAGGAAAGCGCACGTGCATGCCCCCACTTGTGACGAGGACTGACTCCACTGGTGAGACTCCAGAAGTACACCAAGATCCAAGTTAGCACTGGAGAGGAATCCTCAGGTTCCGGCACCGACTCCACACAAGATCATAGGCCCTGGCAACGACGGAGAGGAATCCCGAGAGGCCCATGAGCAACTCCCATGGGGACTGGCCTTTCCTGAGGCCACCAGAGCGGGTCCCTGAGGTCCCCTTCGTAAGTCGAAAGCACCTGCTGCAACTCGAGAATATCCAGGAGGTTCTCCCCTCCAGGCGAGATGAGGCCCATTTCCGCCGAGGCGTCTCGAGGCTATTCACACCTAAACTCTGGAACTTCCAAAGGGTCCTTCACACCCTTGCTGCAACTCAAGAAGTTCCCCGACATTCCCGTCTCCCACTCGATAGGAAGCACGAGAGTCCCGGCCACATCCAGAGGAGCCCCGTTTCCATCTCCTAGCTAGAGAGGAAGGATCCTTTCCCTGCGAGTTCGGGAAAGTATTCCCGGCGTTCCCGTCGCAACTCAAGAGGAAGCGCTCTCCACAGGAAAGGCGAGAGGAACTCCAGGGTCGTGCCACCATTCCCAGAGTAAACCAGATGTCCCCGTCCATTCCAGGGAAACCTGTTTTCCCTGCACTGCCTCGACTTTCAAGTCGAGGATCGACTCACAACACGGTGGCACGTGGGACAGCCCTGTGTGAAAGCCTCGTGGGAAAGCCCCTGATCCCTTGATCCACACGAAGGGAAGTACGACACTACTGCTACAGTTCGGGAGGAAAGCGCACGTGCATTCCCCCCTAGAGACGAGGACTGACTCCCCTGGGAGCCTCCAGAAGTACCCTAAGTTCCATGTCTGCACTGGAGAGGAATCCTCACTTTCCGGCACCGACTCCACACAAGGTCTCAGGCCCCGGCATCGATGGGAGAGGAATCCCGAGAGGCCCCCCGAGCAACTCGCATGTCGACTGGCCTTTCCTGAGGCCACCAGAGCGGGTCCCTGAGGTCCCCGTTGTAAGTCGAGAGCACCTGCCGCAAGTCGAGAAAATCCAGGAGGTTCTCCCGTCCAGGCGAGATGAGGCCCATTTCCGCTGAGGTGTTTCGAGGCTATTCACACCTAACCTCTGGAAATTCCAAAGGGTCCTTCACACTCTTGCTGCAACTCAAGAAGTTCCCCGACATACCCATCTCGACTCGAGAGGAATCAGGAGAGTACTGCCCACATCCCGAGGAGCCCCGTTTCCGCCTCCTAGCTCGAGAGGAGGGATCCTTTCCTTGCATGGTCGGGAAAGAATTCCCGGCGTTCCCGTCGCATCTCAAGAGGAGGCGCTCTCCACAGGAAAGGCGAGAGGAACTTCAGGGTCGTGCCACATTCCCAGAGTCACCCGGATGTCTGTCCGCCATTCCTGGAAACCTCTTTTCGCGCTGCACTGCCTCGACATTCCAAGCCGAGGATCGACTCGCACCACGGTGGCACGTGGGACAGCCCTGTGGGAAAGCCTCGTGGGAAAGCCTCTTGGGAAAGCCTCGTGGGAAAGCCTCGAGGGAAAGCCACAGATCCCTTGATCCATGCGAAGGGAAGCGCGACACTGCTGCTACAGCTCAGGAGGAAAGCGCACGTGCATGCCCCACTCGAGACGAGGACTGACTCCCTTGGGGAGACTCCAGAAGTACCCCAAGAACCATGTCTGCACTGCAGAGGAATCCTCAGGTTCCGGCACTGGCTCCACACAAAGGTCTTAGGCCCCAGCATAGACGGGAGAGGAATCCCGAGAGGCCCCCATGTAACTCGCATGGGGACTGGCCTTTCCTGAGGCCACCAAGAGAGGGTCCCTGTCGTCCCGTCGTAAGACAAGAGCACCAGCCGCAACTCGAGAAAAATCCAGGAGGTTCTCCCCTCCAGGCGAGATGAGGCCCATTTCAGCGGAGGCATCTCAAGGGTATTCACACCTAACCTTTGGAACTTCCAAAGGGTCCTTCACACCTTGGCTTCAACTCAAGAAGTTCCCCGACATACCCGTCTCCACTCAAGAGGAACACGAGAGTCCCGCCCACATCCAGAGGAGCCCCGTTTCCGCCTCCTAGCTCGAGAGGAGG
>NW_017203609.1:0-5961 GCF_001704415.2 Capra hircus | reverse complement strand
GTGTAGAGTCGGTGCGGGAACCTGAGCATTCCTCTCCAGTGCTGACATGGATTTTGGGTACTTTTGGAGTCTCCCTAGGGGAGTCAGTCCTCGTCTCGTTTGGGGGCATGCAAGTGCGCTTTCCTCCCGAGATGGGGCAGCAGTGTCATGTTTCCCGTCGAGTGGATCAAGGAATCAGTGGCTTTTCCTCGAGTCTTTTCCACAAGGCTTTCCCACGAGGCTTTTCCACAGGGCTGTCCCACGTGCCAACGTGGTGTGAGTCGATCCTCGGCTTGAAACTCGAGGCAGTGCAGGGAATACAGGTTTCCCTGGAATGGACTGAGACCTCTGGGGGACTATCAGATTGGTGGCACACCCTGGAGTTCCGCTCGCCTTTCCTGTGGAGAGGGCCTCCTCTTGAGATGCGACGGGAACGCCGGGAATTCTTTCCCGAGAACACAGGGAAAGGATCCCTCCTCTCGAGCTAGGAGGCGGAAACGGGGCTCCTCTAGATGTGGGCGGGAATCTCGTGCTTCCTCTCGAGTGGAGACGGGTATGTCAGGGAACTTCTTGAGTTGCAGCAAGGGTGTGAAGGACCCTTTGGAAGTTCCATAGGTTAGGTGTGATTAGCCTCCGAGACGCCTCTGGGAAATGGGCCTCATCTCGCCTGGAGGGGAGTACTTCCTGAATTTTCTCGAGTTGTGGCAGGCGCTCTCGACTTACGACGGGGACCTCAGGGACCCGCTCTGGTGGCCTCAGGAAAGGCCAGTCCACATGCGAGTTGATTGGGGGCCTCTCGGGATTCCTCTCTCGTCGATGCCAGGGCCTAAGATCTTGTATGGAGTCCGTGCCGGAACCTGAGCATTCCTCTCCAGTGCAGACATGGATCCTGGGGTACTTCTGGAGTCTCCCCAGGGGAGTCAGTCCTCGTCTCGAGCGGGGGCATGCACGTGCGCTTTCCTCCCGAGCTGTAGCACAAGTGTCACGCTTCCCTTCGCGTGGATCAAGAGATCTGTGGCTTTTCCCTTGAGGCTTTCCCACGAGGCTTTCCCACGAGGCTTTCTCACAGGGCTGTCCCACGATGCCACCGTGGTGTGAGTCGATCCTCGGCTTTAAAGTCGAGGCAGTGCAGGGAAAACAGGTTTCCCTGGAATGGACTGAGACATCTGGGGGACTCTGGGAATGGTGTCACGACCCTGGAGTTCCTCTCGCCTTCCCTGTGGAGAGCGTCTCCTCTTGTGATGCGACGGGAACGCCGGGAATTCTTTCCCGAACACGCAGGGAAAGGATCCCTCCTCTCGAGCTAGGAGGCGGAAACGGGGCTCCTCTGGATGTGGGCAGAACTCTCCTGCTTCCTCTCGAGTGGAGACGGGTATGTCGGGAAACTTCCTGAGTTGCATCAAGGGTGCGAAGGACCTTTTGGAAGCTCCAGAGGTTAGGTGTGATTAGCCTCGAGATGCCTCAGCGGAAATGGCACTCATCTCGCCTGGAGGGGAGAACCTCCTGGATGTTCTCGAGTTGCGGCAGGTGCTCTCGACTTTCGACGGGGACCTCAGGGACCCATTCTGGTGGCCTCAGGAAAGGCCATTCCCCATGGGAGTTGCTCGGGGGACTCTTGGGATTCCTCTCCCGTCGATGCTGCGGCCTAAGACCTCGTGTGGAGTCGGTGCCAGAACCTGAGGATTCCTCTCCAGTGCTGACATGGATCTTGGGGTACTTCTGTAGTCTCCCCAGGAGACTCAGTCCTCGTCTCGAGTGGGGGCATGCACGTGCGCTTTCCTCCCGAGCTGTAGCAGCAGTGTCACGCTTCCCATCGCGTGGATCAAGGGATCTGTGGCTTTCCCTCGAGGCTTTCCCACGAGGCTTTCCCACGAGGCTTTCCCACAGGGCTGCCCCACGTGCCACCGTGGTGTGAGTCGATCCTCGGCTTGAAAGTCGACGCAGTGCAGGGAAAACAGGTTTCCCTGGAATGGACTGAGACACCTGGTTGTCTCTGGGAATGGTGTCACGACCCTGGAGTTCCTCTCGCCTTTCCTGTGGAGAGCGCCTCCTCTTGAGATGCGACGGGAACGCCGGGAATTCTTTCCCGACCAAGCAGGGAAAGGATCCCTCATCTCAGGCTAGGAGTCGGAAACGGGGCTCCTCTGGATGTGGCCGGGACTCTCGTGCTTCCTCTCAAGTGGAGACGGGTATGTCGGGGAACTTCTTGAGTTGCAGCAAGGGTGTGAAGAACCCTTTGGAAGTTCCAGAGGTTAGGTGTGATTAGCCTCGAGACGCCTCAGCGGAAATGGGCCTCATCTCGCCTGGAGGGGAGAACCTCCTGGATTTTCTCGAGTTGCAGCAGGTGCTCTCAACTTACTACGGGGACCTCAGGGACCCGCTCTGGTGGCCTCAGGAAAGGCCAGTCCCCATGCGAGTTGCTCGGGGGCCTCTCGGGATTCCTCTCCCGTCTATGCCGGGGCATAAGATCTTGTGTGGTGTCGGTGCCGGAACCTGAGGATTCCTCTCCAGTGCTGACATGGATCTTGGGGTTCTTCTGTAGTCTCCCCAGTGGAGTCAGTCCTCGACTCGAGTGGGGGCATGCACATGCGCTTTCCCCTCGAGCTGTAGCAGCAGTGTCACGCTTCCCTTCGCGGGATCAAGGGATCTGTGGCTTTCCCTCGAGGCTTTCCCAACGAGGCTTTCCCACAGGGCTGTCCCACGTGCCACCGGTGGTGTGAGTCGATCTTCGCTTGAAAGTCGAGGCAGTGCAGGGAAAGCAGGTTTCCCTGGAATGGACTGAGACATCCTGGGGACTCTGGGAATGTGGAACGACCCTGGAGTTCCTCTCGTCTTTCCTGTGGAGAGCGCCTCCTCTTGAGATGCGACGGAAACGCCAGGAATTGTTTCCCGACCACGCAGGGAAAGGATCCCTCCTCTCGAGCTAGGAGGCGGAAACGGGGCTCCTCTGGATGTGGGCGGGACTCTCGTGCTTCCTCTCGAGTGTAGACGGGTATGTCGGGGATCTTCTTGAGTTGCAGCAAGGGTGTGAAGTCGCTTTGGGAGCTCCAGAGGTTAGGTGTGATTAGCCTCGAGATGCCTCAGTGGAAATGGCACTCATCTCGCCTGGAGGGGAGAACCTCCTGGATGTTCTCGAGTTGCGGCAGGTGCTCTCGACTTACGACGGGGACCTCAGGGACCCACTCTGGTGGGCTCTGGAAAGGCCAGTCCCCATGCGAGTTGTTCGGGGGCCTCTCGGGATTCCTCTCCCGTCGATGCCGGGGCCTAAGATCTTGTGTGGAGCCGGTGCCGGAACCTGAGTATTCCTCTCCAGTGCTGACGTGGATCTGGGGGGACTTCTGGAGTCTCCCCAGTAGAGTCAGTCCTCCTCTCGAGTGGGGGCATGCACGTGCGCTTTCCTTCCGAGCTGTAGCAGCAGTGTCATGCTTCCCTTCGCGTGGATCAAGGGATCTGTGGCTTTCCCTCGAGGCTTTCCCACGAGGCTTTCCCACGAGGCTTTCCCACAGGGCTGTCCCACGTGTCACCGTGGTGTGAGTCGATCCTCGGCTTGAAAGTCGACGCAGTGCATGGAAAACAGGTTTTCCTGGAATCGACAGAGACATCTGGGGGACTCTGGGAATGGTGGCATGACCCTGGAGTTCCTCTCGCCTTTCCTGTGGAGAGCGCCTCCTCTTGGAATGCGACGGGAGGGCCGGGAATTCTTTCCCGACCACGCAGGGAAAGGATCCCTCCTCTATAGCTAGGAGGGGAAACGGGGCTCCTCTGGATGTGGGCGGGACTCTCGTGCTTCGTCTCGAGTGGAGACGGGTATGTCGGGGAACTTCTTGAGTTGCAGCAAGGGTGTGAAGGACCCGTTGGAAGTTCCAGAGGTTAGGTGTGACTAGCCTCGAGACGCCTCAGCGGAAATGGGCCTCATCTCGCCTGGAGGGGAGAACCTCCTGGATTTTCTCGAGTTGCGGCAGGTGCTCTCGACTTACGACGGGGACCTCAGGGACCCGCTCTGGTGGCCTCAGGAAAGGCCAGTCCCCATGCGAGTTGCTCGGGGGCCTCTCGGGATTCCTCTCCCATCGATGCTGGGGCCTAAGACCTTGTGTGGAGTCAGTTCCGGAACCTGAGGATTCCTCTCCAGTGCTGACATGGATCTTGGGGTACTTCTGGAGTCTCCCCAGGGGAGTCAGTCCTCTACTCGAGTGGGGGCATCCACGTGCGCTTTCACCCGAGCTGTAGCAGCGGTGTCCCGCTTCCCTTCGCGTGGATCAAGGGATCCGTGGCTTTCCATCGAGGCTTTCCACGAGGCTTTCCCACGAGTCTTAACCACAGGGCTGTCCCACGTGTCATCGTGCTGTGGGTCGATCCTCGGCTTGAAATTCGAGGCAGTGCAGGGAAAACAGGTTTCCCTGGAATGGACCTAGACATCTGGGGGACTCTGGGAATGGTGGCACGACCCTGGAGTTCCTCTCGCCTTTCCTGTGGAGCCCACCTCCTCTTGAGATGCCGAGGAGAACGCCGGGAATTCTTTCCCGAACACGCAGGGAAAGGATCCCTCCTCTCAGCTATGAGGCGGAAACGGGGCCCCTCTGGATGTTTACGGTACTCTCGTGCTTCCTCTTGAGTGGAGACCGGTATGTCGGGGAACTTCTTGAGTTGCAGCAAGGGTGTGAAAGAACCTTTGGAGTTCCAGAGGTTAGGTGTGATTAGCCTCGAGACGCCTCAGCAGAAATGGGCCTCATCACACCTGGAGGGGAGAACCTCCTGGATTTTCTCGAGTTGCGGCAGGTGCCTCTCGAATTACGACGGGGACCTCAGGGACCCGCTCTGGTGGCCTCAGGAAAGGCCAGTCCCCATGCGAGTTGCTCTGGGGCCCTCTCGGGATTCCTCTCCCGTCGATGAAGGGGCCTAAGACCTTTTGTGGAGTCGTTGCCGGAACGTGAGGATTCCTCTCCAGTGCTGACATGGATCTTGAAGGTACTTCTGGAGTCTCCCCAGGGGAGTCAGTCCTCGTCTCGAGTGGGGGCAGGCACGTGCGCTTTCCTCCCGAGCTGTAGCAGCAGTGTCACGCTTCCCTTCGCGTGGATCAAGGGATCTGTGGCTTTCCCTACGAGGCTTTCCCACGAGGCTTTCCCCAGGCTGTCCCACGTGCCACCGTGGTGTGAGTCGATCCTCGGCTTGAAAGTCGAGGCAGTGCAGGGAAAACAGGTTTCCCTGGAATGGACTGAGACATCTGGGGACTCTGGGAATGGTGGCACGACCCTGGAGTTCCTCTCGCCTTTCCTGTGGAGAGCGCCTCCTCTTGAGATGCGACGGAACGCCGGGAATTCTTTCCGACCACGCAGGGAAAGGATCCCTCTCGAGCTAGGAGGCGGAAACGGGGCTCTCTGGATGTGGCGGGACTCTCGTGCTTCCTCTCGAGTGGAGACGGGTATGTCGGGGAACTTCTTGAGTTGCAGCAAGGGTGTGAAGGACCCTTTGGAAGTTCCAGAGGTTTAGGTGTGATTAGCCTCGAGACGCCTCAGCGGAAATGGGCCTCATCTCGCCTGGAGGGAGAACCTCCTGGATTTTCTCGAGTTGCGGCAGGTGCTCTCGACTTACGACGGGGACCTCAGGGACCCGCTCTGGTGCCTCAGAAAGGCCAGTCCCCATGCGAGTTGCTCGGGGGCCTCTCGGGATTCCTCTCCCGTCGATGCCGGGGCCTAAGATCTTGTGTGGAGTCGGTTCCGGAACCTGAGGATTCCTCTCCAGTGCTGACAGGATCTTGGGGAACTTCTGGATCTCCCCAGTGGAGTCAGTCCTCGTCTCGAGTGGGGGCATGCAATGCGCTTTCCCCTCGAGCTGTAGCAGCAGTGTCACGCTTCCCTTCGCGTGGATCAAGGGATCTGTGGCTTTCCCTCGAGGCTTTCCAACGAGGCTTTCCCCCAGGGCTGTCCCACGTGCCACCGTGGTGTGAGTCGATCTTCGCTTGAAAAGTCGAGCAGTGCAGGGAAA
>NW_017203608.1:0-5961 GCF_001704415.2 Capra hircus | reverse complement strand
GCGCACGTGCATGCCCCCACTCGAGAGGAGGACTGACTCCCCAGGGGAGACTCAGGAAGTACCGCAAGATCCATGTCAGCACTGGAGAGGAATCCTCAGGTTCCGGCACCGACTCCACACAAGGTCTTAGGCCCCGGCATCGACAGGAGAGGAATCTCGAGAGGCCCCGAGCAACTCGCTTGGGGACTGGCCTTTCCTGAGGCCACCAGAGCGTGTCCCTGAGGTCCCCGTCGTAAGTCGAGAGAGGAACTGCCGCAACTCGAGAAAATCCAGGAGGTTCTCCCCTCCAGGCGAGATGAGGCCCATTTCCGCTGAGGCTTCTCGAGGCTAATCACACCTAACCTCTGGAACTTCCAAAGGGTCCTTCACACCCTTGCTGCAACTCAAGAAGTTCCCCGACATACCCGTCTCCACTCGAGAGGAAGCACGAGAGTCCCGCCCACATCCATAGGAGCCCCGTTTCCGCTCCTAGCGCGAGAGAAGGGATCCTTTCCCTGCCTGTTCTGGAAAGAATTCCTGGCGTTCCCGTGACATCTCAAGATGAGGTGCTCTCCACAGGAAAGGCCAGAGGAACTCCAGGGTCGTGCCACCATTACTAGAGTCCCCAGATGTCTCCGTCCATTCCAGGGACACCTGTTTTCCCTGCACTGCCTCGATTTCAAGCGAGGATCGACTCACTGCACGGTGACACGTGGGACAGCCCTGTGGGAAAGCCTCTAGGGAAAGCCACAGATCCCTTGATCCACTCGTCGGGAAGCGTGACACGGCTGCTAGAGCTGGGGAGGAATGCGCACGTGCATGCCCCACTCGAGACGTGGACTGACTCCCCTGGGGAGACTCCAGAATTACCCCAAGATCCATGCTAGCCCTGGAGAGGAATCCTCAGGTTCCGCAAACGACTCCACACAAGGTCTTAGGCCCCGGCATCGACGGGAGAGGAATCCCTATAGGCCCCCGAGCAACTCGCATGGGGACTGGCCTTTCCTGAGGCCACGAGAGCGGGTCCCTGAGGTCCCCGTCGTAAGTCGAGAGCACCTGCCACAACTCGAGAAAATCAGGAGGTTCTACCTTCCAGGCGAGATGAGGCCCATTTCCGCTTAGGTGTCTCGAGGCTAATCACACCTAAACTCTGGAACTTCCAAAGGGTCCTTCACACCCTTGCTGCAACTCAAGAAGTTCCCCGACATACCCGTCTCCAATCGCGAGGAAGCACAAGAGTCCCGACAACATCCAGAGGAGCCCCCTTTCCGCCTCCTAGCTCGAGAGGAGGGATCCTTTCCCTGCCTGGTCTGGAAAGAATTCCTGGCGTTCCCGTCGCATCTCAAGATGAGGTGCTCTCCACAGAAAAAAGGCGAGAGGAACTCCAGGGTCGTGCCACCATTCCCAGAGCCCCCAGATGTCTCCGTCCATTCCAGGGACACCTGTTTTCCCTGCACTGCCTCGACGTTCAAGCCGAGGATCGACTCACACCACGGTCGCACGTGGGATAGCCCTGTGGTAAAACTTCGTGGGAAAGCCTCGTGGGAAAGCCTCGAGGGAAAGCCACAGATCCCTTGATCCACGCGAAGGGGAGCGTGACACTGCTGCTACAGCTCGGGAGGAAATAGCACGTGCATGCCCCCACACCAGTCGAGGACTTACTCCGCTGGGGAGACTCCAGAAGTACCACAAGGTCCATGTCAGTACTGGAGAGGAATCCTCAGGTTCCGGCACCGACTCAACACAAGGTCTTAGGCCCCGGCATCGACGGGAGAGGAATCCCGAGAGGCCCCGAGCAACTGGCATGGGGACTGGCCTTTCGTGAGGCCACCAGAGCGGGTCCCTGAGGTCCCCGTCGTAAGTCGAGAGCACCTGCCGCAACTCGAGAAAATCCAGGAGGTTCTCCCCTCCAGGAGAGATGAGGCCCATTTCCGCTGAGGCGTTTGGAGGCAAATCACACCTAACCTCTGGAACTTCCAAAGGGTCCTTCACACCCTTGCTGCAACTCAAGAAGTTCCCCGACATCCTCGTCTCCACTCAACAGGAAGCACGAGAGTCCCGCCTACATCCAGAGGAGCCCCATTTCCGCCTCCTAGCTCGAGAGGAGGGATCCTTTCCCTGCGTCGTGGGGAAAGAATTCCCCGCATTCCTGTCACATTTCAAGAGGAGGCGCTCTCCACAGGAAAGGCGAGAGGAACTCCAGGGTCGTGCCACCATTTCCAGAGCCCCCAGATGTCTCAGTCCATTCCAGGGAAAACTGTTTTCCGTGCACTGCCTCGACTTTCAATCCGAGGATCGACTCACACCACGGTGGCACGTGGGAGAGCCCTGTGGGAAAGATTCGTGGGAAAGCCTCGTGGGAAAGCTTCGAGGGAAAGCCACAGATCCCTTGATCCACGCGAAATGAAGCGTGACACTGCTGCTACAGCTGGGGAGGAAAGCGCACGTGCATGCCCCCAGTCGAGACGTGGACTGACTCCCCTGGGGAGACTCCAAAATTACCCCAAGATCCATGCCAGCCCTGGAGTGGAATCCTCAGGTTCCGCAAACGACTCCACACAAGGTCTTAGGCCCCGGCATCGACGGGAGAGGAATCCCGATAGGCCCCGAGCAACTCGCATGGGGACTGGCCTTTCCTGAGGCCACGAGAGCGGGTCCCTGAGGTCCAGGTCGTAAGTCGAGAGCACCTGCCACAACTCGAGAAAATCAGGAGGTTCTACCTTCCAGGCGAGATGAGGCCCATTTCCGCTGAGGTGTCTCGAGGCTAATCACACCTAACCTCTGGAACTTCCAAAGGGTCTTTCACACCCTTGCTGCAAGTCAAGAAGTTCCCCGACATACCCGTCTCCACTCGAGAGGAAGCACGAGAGTCCGGCCCACATCCAGAGGAGCCCCGTTTCCCCCTCCTAGATCGAGAGGAGGGATCCTTTCCCTGCGTGTTCAGGAAAGAATTCCCGACGATCCCGTCGCATCTCAAGAAGAGGCGCTCTCCACAGGAAAGGCGAGAGGAACTCCAGGGTCGTGCCACCATTCCCAGGGTCCTTCAGATGTCTCAGTCCATTCCAGGGAAACCTTTTTTCCCTGCACTGCCTCGACTTTCAAGCCAGGATCTACTCACACCACGGTGGCACGTGGGACAGCCCTGTGGGAAAGCCTAGTGGGAAAGCCACAGATCCCTTGATTCACGCGAAGGGAAGCGTGACACTGCTGCTACAGCTCGAGAGGAAATCGCACGTGAATGCCCCAATTCGAGACGAGGACTGACTCCCCTGGGGAGACTCCAGAAATACCCCAAATCCATGTCAGCACTGGGGAGGAATCCTCAGGTTCCGGCAGCGTCTCCACACAAGGCCTTAGGCCCCGGCATCGACGGGAGAGGAATCCCGAGATGACCCCGAGCAACTCGTTGGGGACCTGCCTTTCCTGAGGCCACCAGAGCGGGTCCCTGAGGTCCCCGTGTAGGTAGAGAGCACCTGCCACAACTCGAGAAAATCCAGGAGGTTCTCCCCTCCAGGCGAGATGAGGCCCATTTCCGCTGAGGCGTCTCGAGGCTAATCACACCTAACCTCTGGAACTTCCAAAGGGTCCTTCACACCTTGCTGCAACTCAAGAAGTTCCCCGACATATCCGTCTCCACTCGAGAGGAATCACGAGAGTCCCTCCCTCATCCAGAGGAGCGCCGTTTCCGCCTCCTAGCTCAAGAGGAGGGATCTTTCCCTGCGTGGTCGGGAAAGTATTCCCGGCGTTCCCGTCGCATCTCAAGAGGAGGCGCTCTCCACAGGAAAGGCGAGAGGAACGCCAGGGTCGTGCCACCCTTCCCAGAGTCCCCCAGATGTCTCAGTCCATTCCAGGGAAACCTGTTTTCCCTGCACTACCTCGACTTTCAAGCCGAGGATCAACTCACAGCACGGTGGCACGTGGGACAGCCCTGTGGGAAGCCACGTGGGAAAGCCACAGATCCCTTGATCCACGCGAAGGGGAGCATGACACTGCTGCTACAGCTCGGGAGGAAAGCGCACGTGCATACCCCCACTCGCGACGAAGACTGACTCCCCTGGGGAGACTCCAGAAGTACCCCAAGATCCATGTCAGCACTGGAGAGGAATCCTCAGGTTCCGGCACCGACTCCACTCAAGGTCTTATGCCGGGCTCCAGCCCCGGTGGATCCAGGGAATTCGAACTGTGGACGGTTGTCGTGGAAAGACTTGTTTATTTATTAATGTAAGATTAGATTTGGAAACTATAGTGTAGTAAGAAGATTAAGTGGAGGAAGAGGGCTGAATAGCTTGGTTTACGCGGAAGGCCAATAAAATTCCACACAAGGAATTTGCACCACCTACTTTGGGCCACCGGCGCCCGCTTGAATATCTAAGGGTGCCTCGCCTTAAGCTCCCTTTCGTGCGGGTCTTAACAGCCAGGGCAAGTAAGTAGACCTTGCTAGCCTCCGCACTCCAGGTGGAGATTCAGCCTGAAGTTAAAGTAAAGAGCAGAGAGAAGGAAAGGTAGAGAAGAAGAAAAGAGAGAAAGACACGGGGGAGCCAGAGTCCCAAGAAACCAGGCTGAGAGACTAGTTCGAGAAGCTGGTCCGAGAAACTGGCCCCCGGACCCTGGTCTCCTCCTTTATTGTTCACAAGGCCTTTTATATTTTTGATAAAACATGGAGATCAATGGATAACACAAAATTATGTAGCGTTCACAACCCAGATTCTTTCTGTATATCATTTTGTATACAAAAGGTCTCAGGTGATTTACATTATCTTCTGGCCAAGAGGCTTGTTAACACTTTTTGGCTCTGTTCCTTAATGAACGTTAATTTTGTTTCCCCTGAAGTGTTTTTCTTTAATCTGCATCTCCTTAAAGCATTAAAGTTACATCTCTATAGAACAAATGTGCAGTGGGTTATAACAAAGAAGGTACTTAACTCAAAGATATAATGTTGCTAATACCAGGTCTACTACTTGTTTTTCTATATACCAACTATATCTAAAAATAAAGGATATGAAAATTTGGCAGCAAGCATTGACCCAAAAAATGAAACTTTTAATCAGTCCTATTCTAAAGATTTTGACTCCTCGAAAGCTCCTGCATTCCTAGGATGTTTTAAGCTTCCTGTGCCTCCTGCGGTCAGGAGGCCTCAAACAATCACAAGCGCAGCTGTACGAGTCCTACAGGCAGGCTAGAAAGCCATCAGAGGGTTTTTGGATTGAAACACTCTTTCAAATGCAGAAGACTAACGCGCTGAATTGACTTTTTCCAGAAAAGGTCAGAAGAGTGAAAAAGCAGAGCACAAAAACCGGCAGATATTTGTTGGGGTACATGCTTAAAAACTTCCAGAGGGGTCCCTGAAGTCTGAGCACGCCTTGCGTATGTCAGCTTCCTTCCTCATAACCTTGTCACGGGCGGGCTTGCTCACACTGGCTCCCGGCAGTCTTAGGCCCCGGCATCGACGGGAGAGGAATCCCGAGAGGCCCCCGAGCAACTCGCATGGGGACTGGCCTTCCTGAGGCCACCAGAGCGGGTCCCTGAGGACCCGTCGTAAGTTGAGAGCACCTGCCGCAACTCGAGAAAATCCAGGAGGTTCTCCCCTCCAGGCGAGATGAGGCCCATTTCCGCTGAGGCGTCTCGAGGCTAATCACACCTAACCTCTGGAACTTCCAAAGGGTCCTTCACACCCTTGCTGCAACTCAAGAAGTTCCGCGACATACCCGTCTCCACTCGAGAGGAAGCACGAGAGTCCCGCCCTCATCCAGAGGAGCGCTGTTTCCCCTCCTAGCTCGAGAGGAGGGATCTTTCCCTGCGTGGTCGGGAAAGAATTCCCGGCGTTCCCGTCGCATCTCAAGAGGAGGCGCTCTCCAGAGGAAAGGCGAGAGGAACTCTAGGGTCGTGCCACCCTTCCAGAGTCCCCCAGATGTCTCAGTCCATTTAGGAAACCTGTTTTCCCTGCACTGCCTCGACTTTCAAGCCGAGGATCGACTCACACCA
>NW_017203607.1:0-5961 GCF_001704415.2 Capra hircus | reverse complement strand
GGAAAGCCTCGTGGGAAAGCCTCGAGGGAAAGCCACAGATCCGTTTGATATCATCCACGCGAAGGGAAGGGTGACACTTCTGCTACAGCTCGTGAAGAAAGCCCACTGCATGCCCCCACTCGAGACGAGGACTGAATCCCCTGGGGAGACTCCAGAAGTACCCCAAGATCCACGTCAGCACTGGAGAGGAATCCTCAGGTTCGGGCACCCACTCCACAAGATCTTAGGCCCGGCATCGACGGAGAGGAATCCTGAGAGGCCCCCGAGCAACTCGCATGGGGACTGGCCTTTCCTGAGGCAACAGAGCGGGTCGTCCTGAGGTCCCCGTTGTAAGACGAGAGCACCTGCGCAACTCGAGAACATCCAGGAGGTGCTCCCCTCCAGGCGAGATGAGGCCCATTTCCGCTGAGGCGTCTCGAGGCTAATCACTAAATTCTGGAACTTCCAAATGGTCCTTCACACGATTGCTGCAACTCAAGAAGTTCCCAACATAACCGTCTCCACTTGAGAGGAAGCACGAGATCCCGCCACATCCAGAGGAGCCTCATTTCCGTCTCCTAACTCGAGAGGAAGGGATCCTTTCCATGCGTTGTCGGGAAAGAATTCCCGGCGTTCCCGTCACATCTCAAGAGGAGGCGCTCTCCACAGGAAAGGCGAGAGGAACTCCAGGGTCGTGCCACCATTCCCAGAGTCAACCAGATGTCTCTGTCCATTCCAGGGAAGCCTGTTTCCCCGCACACTGCTCGACTTTCAAAACCGAGGGATCGACTGACACCACTGTGGCACGTGGGACATCACTGTGGGAAATCCTCGTGGGAAAGCCTGGTGGGGCGAAAAGCGTCGTGGGAAAGCCACAGATCCCTTGATCCTCTCGAAGGGAAGCTCAACACTGCTGCTACGCTCGCTCGAGGAAAGTGCACGTGCATGCCCCCACTCGAGACGAGGACTGACTCCCCTGGGGAGACTCCAGAAGTACCCAAAGATACAAGTCAGCAATGGAGAGGAATCCTCAGGTTTTGGCACAGACTCCACACAAGATCTTAGGTCCGGCATCAACGGGAGAGGAATCCCCATAGGCCATGAGCAACTCGCATGGGGACTGGCCTTTCGTGAGGCCACAAGAGCGGGTCCATGATGTCCCCGTCGTAAGTCGAGAGCACCGGCTGCAACTCGAGAAAATCCAGGAGGTTCTCCTCTCCTGGCGAGATGAGGCCCATTTCCGCTGAGGCGTCTCGAGGCTAATCACACCTAAACTCTGGAACTTCCAAAGGGTCCTTCACACCCTTGCTGCAACTCAAGAACTTCCCCAACATGCCCGTCTCCACTCGACAGGAACCACGAGAGTCCGCCCACATCCAGAGGAGCCCCGTTTCCGCCTCCTTGCTAGAGAGGAGGGATACTTTCCCTGCGTTGTCGGGAAAGAATTCCTGGATTTCCCATGGCATCTCAAGAGGAGGCCCTCTCCACAGGAATGGCGAGAGGAACTCCAGGGTCGTGCCACATTCCAGAGTCCCCCAGATGTCTCAGTCCATTCCAGGGAAACCTGTTTTCCCTGCACTGCCTCGACGTTCAAGCCGAGGATCGACTCACACCACGGTGGCACGTGGACAGCCCTGTGGGAAAGCCTCGTGGGAAAGCCTCGTGGAAAAGCCTCGAGGGAAAGCCATAGATCCCTTGATCCACGGATGGGAAGCGTGACACTGCTGCTACAGCTCGGGAGGAGAGCGCACGTGCATGCCCCACTCGGGACGAGGACTGACTCCCTCGGGAGACTCCAGATGTACCCAAGATCCATGTCAGCACTGGAGAGGAAGTCTCAGGTTCCGGCACCGACTCCACACAAGGTCTTAGACCCCGGTATCGAAGGGAGAGGAATCCCGAGAGGCCCCCGAGCAACTCGCATGGGGACTGGCCTTTCCTGAGGCCACCACAGCGGGTCCCTGAGGTCCCCGTCGTAAGTCGAGAGCACCTGCCGCAACTCGAGAAAATCCAGGAGGTTCTTCCCTCCAGGCGAGATGAGGCCCATTTCCGCTGAGGCGTCTCGAGGATAATCACACCTAACCTCTGGAACTTCCACAGGGTCCTTCACACCCTTTCTGCAACTCAAGAAGTTCCCCGACATACCCGACTCCACTCGAGAGGAAGCACGAGAGTCCCGCCCACATCCAGAGGAGCCCCGTTTCCGCCTCCCAGCTCGAGAGGAGGGATCCTTTCCCTGCGTGGTCGGGAAAGAATTCCCAGGTGTTCCCGTTGCATCTCAAGAGGAGGCGCTCTCCACAGGAAAGGCGAGAGGAACTCCTGGGTCGTGCCACCATTCCCAGAGACCCCTGGATGTCTCAGTCCATTCCAGGGAAAACTGTTTTCCCTGGCACTGCGTCAACTTTTAAGCCGAGGATCGACTCACACCACGGTGGCACATGGGACAGCCCTGTGGGAAAGCCATCGAGGGAAAGCCCTCGGGGAAAGCCTTGAGGGAAAGCCGCAGATCCCTTGATCCAAGCGAAGGGAAGCGTGAAACTGCTGCCTCAGCTCGGGAGGAAAGCGCACGGGGCATGTCCCCAATAGAGACAAGGACTGAGTCCCCTGGGGAGACTCCAGAAGTACCCCATGAACCATGTCAGCACTGGAGATGAATCCTCAGGTTCCGGCACCGACTCCACACTAGGTATTAGGCCCCGGCATCGACGGGAGAGGATCTCGAGAGGCCCCCGAGCCAATTCGCAAGGGTAACTGGCCTTTCCTGAGGCCACCAGAGCGGGTCCCTGTGGTCCACGTCGTAATACGAGAGCACCTGCCGCAACTCGAGAACATCGCAGGAGGTTCTCCCCTCCCAGGCGAGATGAGGGCCCATTTCCGCTGAGGCGTCTCGAGGCTAATCGCCATCTAACATCTGGAACTTCCAAAGTGTTCATCACACCCTTGCTGCAACTCAAGAAGTTACCCGACATACAAGTATCCACTCGAGAGAAAGCACGAGAGTCCCTCCCACATCCAGAGGAGCCCCGTTTCCACCTCCTAGCCCGAGAGGAAGGATCCTTTCCCTGCGTGGTCGGGAAAGAATTCCCGGCGTTCCCAACGCATCTCAAGAGGAGGCGCTCTCCACAGGAAAGGCGAGAGGAACTCTAGGGTCGTATTACCATTCCCAGAGTCGCCCAGATGTCTCAGTCCATTCCAGGGAAACCTGTTTTCCCTGCACTGCCTCGGACTTTCAAGCCGAGGATGGACTCACACCCACGGTGTCACGTGGGACAGCCCCGTGGGGAAAGCCTCGTGGGAAAGCCTCGTGGGAAAACCTCTTGGGAAAGCCTCGAGGGAAAGACCCTGATCCCTTGATCCACCCGAATGGAAAGCGTGACACTGCTGCTAGAGCTCGGAAGGAAATCGCACGTGCATGCCCCCACTCGAGTAGAGGTCTGACTGCACTGGGAGACGCCAGAAGTCCCCCAAGATCCATGTCAGCCACTGGAGAGGAATCCTCAGGTTCCAGCACCGAATCCACACAAGATCTTAGGCCCCGGCATCGACGGGAGAGGAATCCCGAGAGGACCCAGAGCAACTCGCATGGGGACTGGCCTTTCCTGAGGCCAACCACAGCGGGTCCCTGAGGTCCCCGTCGTAAGTCGAGAGCACCTGCCGCAACTAGAGAAAATCCAGGAGGTTCTCCCCTCCAGGCGAGCTGAGTCCCATTTCCGCTGAGGCGTCTCGAGGCTAATCACACCTAACCTCTGGAACTTCAAAAGGTCCTTCACACCCTTTGCTGCAACTCAAGAAGTTCCACGACATACCCGTCTCCACTCGAGAGGAAGCACCGAGAGTCCCGCCCACATCCAGAGGAGCCCCGTTTCCGCCTCCTAGATCGAGGGAAGGGATCCTTTCCCTTCGTGGACGTGAAAGAATTCCCGGCGTTCCCATCGCATCTCAAGAGGAGGCGCTCTCCACAGGAAAAGCAACAGGAATTCCAGGGTCGTGCCACCATTCCCAGAGTCCCCCAGATGTCTCAGTCCATTCCAGGGAAACCTGTTTTCCCTACACTGCCTCGACTTTCAACCCGAGGATCGACTCACACCACGGTGGAACGTGGGACAGCCCTGTGTGAAATCCTGGTGGGAAAGCCAAGAGGGAAAGCCACAGATCCCTTGATCCACGCGAAGGGAAGCGTGACACTGCTGCTACACCTCGGGAGGAAAGCGCACTGTGAATGCCCCAACTCGTGACGAGGACTGACTCCCCTGGGGAGACTCCAGAAGTACCCCAAGATCCATGTCAGCACTGAAGAGGAATCCTCAGGTTCTGCCACCCACTCCACACAAGATCTTAGGCCCGGCATCGTCGGGAGAGGAATCCCGAGCCCCCATGTAACTCGCATGGGGACTGGCCTTTCCTGAGGCCACCAGAGCGGGTCCCTGAGGTCCCCGGCGTAAGTCGAGAGCACCTGCTGCAACTCGAGAAAATCCAGGAGGTTCTCCACTCCAGGCGAGATGAGGCCCATTTCCGCTGAGGCGTCTCGATGCTATTCACACCTAAACTCTGGAACTTCCAAAGGGTCCTTCACACCCTTGGTCCAACTCAAGAAGTTCCGCGAGATTCCCGTCTCCACTCGAGAGGGAGCACGAGAGTCCCGCCTACATCCAGAGGAGCCCCGTGTCCAACTCCTAGCTCGAGAGGAGGGATCCTTTCCCTGCGTGGTCGTGAAAGAATTCCCGGCGTTCCCGTCGCATCTCAAGTGGAGGCGCTCTCCACAGGAAAGGCGAGAGGAACTCCAGGGTCATGCCACATTCCCAGAGTCCCCCAGATGTCTCAGTCCATTCCAGGGAAAACTGTTTTCCCTGCACTGCGTCAACTTTTAAGCCGAGGATCGACTCACACCACGGTGGCACATGGGACAGCCCTGTGGGAAAGCATCGAGGGAAAGCCTCGGGGAAAGCCTTGAGGGAAAGCCGCAGATCCCTTGATCCAAGCGAAGGGAAGCGTGAAACTGCTGCTACAGCTCGGAGGAAAGCGCACGGGCATGGCCCCAATAGAGACAGGACTGAGTCCCCTGAGGAGACTCCAGAAGTACCCATGAACCATGTCAGCACTGGAGATGAATCCTCAGGTTCCGGCACCGACTCCACACTAGGTATTAGGCCCCGGCATCGACGGGAGAGGATCTCGAGAGGCCCCGAGCAATTCGCAAGGGTACTGGCCTTTCCTGAGGCCACCAGAGCGGGTCCCTGTGGTCCACGTCGTAATACGAGAGCACCTGCCGCAACTCGAGAACATCCAGGAGGTTCTCCCCTCCAGGCGAGATGAGGCCCATTTCCGCTGAGGCGTCTCGAGGCTAATCGCATCTAACATCTGGAACTTCCAAAGTGTTCATCACACCCTTGCTGCAACTCAAGAAGTTACCCGACATACCAAGTATCCACTCGAGAGAAAGCACGAGAGTCCCTCCCACATCCAGAGGAGCCCCGTTTCCACCTCTTAGCCCGAGAGGAGGGATCCTTTCCCTGCGTGGTCGGGAAAGAATTCCCGGCGTTCCCAACGCATCTCAAGAGGAGGCGCTCTCCACAGGAAAGGCGAGAGGAATTCTAGGGTCGTATTACCATTCCCAGAGTCGCCCAGATGTCTCAGTCCATTCCAGGGAAACCCTGTTTTCCCTGCACTGCCTCGACTTCAAGCCGAGGATGGACTCACACCACGGTGTCACGTGGGACAGCCCCGTGGGAAAGCCTCGTGGGAAAGCCTCGTGGGAAAACCTCTTGGGAAAGCCTCGAGGGAAAGACCCTGATCCCTTGATCCACCCGAATGGAAAGCGTGACACTGCTGCTAGAGCTCGGAAGGAAATCGCACGTGCATGCCCCCACTCGAGTAGAGGTCTGACTGCACTGGGAGACGCCAGAAAGTCCCCCAAGATCCATGTCAGCACTGGAGAGGAATCCTCAGGTTCCAGACCGAATCCACACAAGATCTTAGGCCCCG
>NW_017203606.1:0-5962 GCF_001704415.2 Capra hircus | reverse complement strand
TAGCGTGTGATTTAGCCTCAAGACGCCTCAGTGGAAATGGGCCTCATCTCGAATGGAGGGGAGAACCTCCTGATTTTCTCGAGTTTCGGCAGGTGCTCTCGACTTACGACGGGGACATCAGGGACCCGCTCTGGTGGCCTCAGGAAAGGCCAGTCCCCTTGCGAGTTGCTCGGGGACCTCTCGGGTTTTCTGCTCCCGTCGATGCTGGGGCCTAAAAACCTTGTGTGGAGTCAGTGCCGGAACCTGAGGATTCCTCTGCAGTGCTGACATGGTCCTTGGGGTACTTCTGGAGTCTCCCCAGGGGAGTCAGTCCTCGTCTCGAGTGGGGACATGCACGTGCCCTTTCCTTCCGAGCTGTAGCAGCAGTGTCGCACTTCCCTTCGCGTGGATCAAGGAATCTGTGGCTTTCCCTCGAGGCTTTCCCACGAGGCTTTCCCACGAGGCTTTCCCACAGGGCTGTCCCACGTGCCACTGTGGTGAGAGTCGATCCTTGGATTGAAAGTCGAGGCAGTGCAGGGAAAACAGGTTTCCCTGGAATGGACTGAGACATGTGGGGGACTCTGGGAATGGTGGCACAACCCTGGAGTTCCTCCGCCTTTCCTGTGGAGAGCGCCTCCTCTTGAAATGCGACAGGAATGCTGGGAATTCTTTCCCGACCACGCAGGGAAAGGATCCCTACTCTCGAGCTAGGTAGGCGGAAACGGGTCTCTGCTGGATGTGGGCGGGAATCTCGTGCTTCCTCTCGAGCGGAGACCGGTTTGTCGAGGAACTTCTTGAGTTGCAGTAAAGGAGTGAATGACCCTTTGGAAGTTCCAGATGTTAGATGTGATTAGCCTCCAGACGCCTCAGTGGAAATGGGCCTCATCTCGCCTGGAGGGGAGAACCTTCTGGATTTTCTCGAGTTGCGGCAGGTGCTCTCGACTTACGACTGGGACCTCAGGGACCCGCTCTGGTGGCCTCAGGAAAGGCCAGTCCCCATGCGAGATGCTCGGGGGCCTCTCGGGATTCCTCTCCCGTCGAAGCCGGGAGCCTAAGACCTTGTGTGGAATCGGTGCCGGAACCTGAGTATTCCTCTCCAGTGCTGACATGGATCTTGGGGTACTTCTGGAGTCTCCCCAGGGGAGTCAGTCCTCGTCTCGAGTGGGGCATGCAGGTGCGCTTTCCTCCCGAGCTGTAACAGCAGTGTCGCGCTTCCCTTGGCGTGGATCAAGGGATCTGGGGCTTTCCCTCGAGGCTTTCCCACGAGGTTTTCCCACGAGGCTTTCCCACAGGGCTGTCCCACGTGCCACCTTGGTGTGCGTCGATCCTCGACTTGAAAGTCGAGGCAGTGCAGGGAAAACAGTTTCCCTGGAATGGACTGAGACTTCTGCAGGACTCTGGAATATTGACATGACACTGGAGTTCGTCTCGACTTTCCTGTGGAGAGCGCCTCCTCTTGAGATGCGAGCGGAACGCCGGGAATTTTTTTCCGACCAGGCAGGGAAAGGATCCCTCCTCTCGAGCTAGGAGGCGGAAACGGGTCTCCGCTGGATGTGGGCGGGACTCTCGTTGCTTCCTCTCGAGTGGAGACCGGTTTTTCGAGGAACTTCTTGAGTTGCAGTAAGGGTGTGAAGGACCCTTTGGAAGTTCCAGAGTTTAGGTGTGATTAGCCTCAGGACGCCTCAGCGGAAATGGGCCTCATCTCGCCTGGAGGGCAGAACCTCCTGGATTTTCTCGAGTTGCGGCAGGTGCTCTCGACTTACGACGGGAACCTCAGGGACCCGCTGTGGTGGCGTCAGGAAAGGCCAGTCCCCATGCGAGTTGCTCGAGGCCCTCTCGGGATTCCTCTCCCGTCGATGCAGGGGCCTAAGATCTTGTGTGGAGTCGGTGCCGGAACCTGAGGATTCCTCTCCAGTGCTGACATGGATCTTGGGGTACTTCTGGAGTCTCCCCAGGGGAGTCAGTCCTCGTCTCGAGTGGGGTCATGCACGTGCACTTTCCTACCGAGCTGTAGCAGCAGTGTCGCGCTTCCCTTCGTGTGGATCAAGGGATCTGTGGCTTTCCATCAAGGCTTTCCCACGAGGCTTTCCCACAGTGCTGTCCCACGTGCCACCGTGGTGTGAGTCCAACCCCGGCTAGAAAGTCGGGACAGTGCAGGGAAAACAGGTTTCCCTGGAATGGACTGAGACATCTGGGGGACTCTGGGAATGGTGGCACAACCCTGGAGTTCCTCTCAACATTCCTGTGGAGAGCGCCTCCTCTGAGATGCGAAGGGAACGCCGGGAATTCTTTCCCGACCACGCAGGTAAAGGATCCCTACTCTCGAGCTAGGAGGCGGAAACGGGTCTCTGCTGGATGTGGGCGGGAATCTCGTGCTTCCTCTCGAGTCGAGACCGATTTGTCGAGGAACTTCTTGAGTTGCAGTAAAGGAGTGAAAGACCCTTTGGAAGTTCCAGATGTTAGATGCGATTAGCCTCCAGACGCCTCAGCGGAAATGGGCCTCATCTCGCCTGGAGGGGAGAACCTCCTGGATTTTCTCGAGTTGCGGCAGGTGCTCTCGACTTACGACTGGGACCTCAGGGACCCGCTCTGGTGGCCTCAGGAAAGGCCAGTCCCCATGCGAGATGCTCGGGGGCCTCTCGGGATTCCTCTCCCGTCGAAGCCGGGGCCTAAGACCTTGTGTGGAATCGGTGCCGGAACCTGAGGATTCCTCTCCAGTGCTGACATGGATCTTGGGGTACTTCTAGTAGTCTCCCCAGGGGAGTCAGTCCTCGTCTCGAGTGGGGGCATGCAAGTGCGCTTTCCTCCCGAGCTGTAGCAGCAGTGTCACGCTTCCCTTCGCGTGGATCAAGGGATCAGGGGCTTTCCCTCGAGGCTTTCCCATGAGGCTTTCCCACGAGGCTTTCCCACAGGGCTGTCCCACGTGCCACCGTGGTGTGAGTCGATCCTCGGCTTGAAAGTCGAGGCAGTGTAGGGAAAACAGGTTTCCCTGGAATGGACTGAGACATCTGGGGGACTCTGGGAATGTGGCACGACCCTGGAGTTCCTCTCGCCTTTCCTGTGGAGAGCGCCTCCTATTGAGATGCGACGGGAAGGCCGGGAATTCTTTCCCGACCACGCAGGGAAAGGAAGCCTCCTCTCGAGCTAGGATGCGGAAACGGGGCTCCTCTGGTTGTGGGCGGGACTCTCGTGCTTCCTCTCGAGTGGAGTCGGTTTATGTCGGGGAACTTCTTGAGTTGCAGCAAGGGTGTGAAAGACCCTTTGGAAGTTCCAGAGTTTAGGTGTGATTAGCCTCAAGACGCCTCAGTGGAAATGGGCCTCATCTCGAATGGAGGGGAGAACCTCCTGGATTTTCTCGAGTTGCGGCAGGGGCTCTCGACTTACGACGGGGACATCAGGGACCCGCTCTGGTGGCCTCAGGAAAGGCCAGTCCCCTTGCGAGTTGCTCGGGGGCCTCTCGGGGGCCTCTCGGGTTTCCTCTCCGATCGATGCTGGGGCCTAAAACCTTGTGTGGAGTCAGTGCCGGAACCTGAGGATTCCTCTCCAGTGCTGACATGGATCTTGGGGTTCTTTTGGAGTCTCCCCAGGGGAGTCAGTCCTCGTTTCGAGTGGGGGCATGCACGTGCACTTTCCTACCGAGCTGTAGCAGTAGTGTCGCGCTTCCCTTCGCGTGGATCAAGGAATCTGTGGCTTTCCCTCGAGGCTTTCCCACGAGGCTTTCCCACGAGGCTTTCCCACAGGGCTGTCCCACGTGCCACTGTGGTGAGAGTCGATCCTTGGATTGAAAGTCGAGGCAGTGCAGGGAAAACAGGTTTCCCTGGAATGGACTGAGACATGTGGGGGACTCTGGGAATGGTGGCACAACCCTGGAGTTCCTCCCGCCTTTCCTGTGGAGAGCGCCTCCTCTTGAAATGCGACAGGAATGCTGGGAATTCTTTCCCGACCACGCAGGGAAAGGATCCCTCCTCTCGAGCTAGTAGGCGGAAACGGGTCTCTGCTGGATGTGGGCCGGGAATCTCGTGCTTCCTCTCGAGCGGAGACCGGTTTGTCGAGGAACTTCTTGAGTTGCAGTAAAGGAGTGAAAGACCCTTTGGAAGTTCCAGATGTTTAGATGCGATTAGCCTCCAGACGCCTCAGCGGAAATGGGCCCTCATCTCGCCTGGAGGGAGAACCTTCCTGGATTTTCTCGAGTTGCGGCAGGTGCTCTCGACTTACGACTGGGACCTCAGGGACCCGCTCTCGTGGCCTCAGGAAAGGACAGTCCCCATGCGGAGATGCTCGGGGGCCTCTCGGGATTCCTCTCCCGTCGAAGCCGGGGCCTAAGACCTTGTGTGGAATCGGTGCCGGAACCTGAGTATTCCTTTCCAGTGCTGACATGGATCTTGGGGTACTTCTGGAGTCTCCCCAGGGGAGTCAGTCCTCGTCTCGAGTGGGGGCATGCAGGTGCGCTTTCCTCCGAGCTGTAACAAGCAGTGTCGCGCTTTCCCTTGGCGTGGATCAAGGGATCTGGGGCTTTCCCTCGAGGCTTTCCCACGAGGCTTTTCCCACGAGCTTTCCCACAGCGCGTGTCCCACGTGCCACCTTGGTGTGCGTCCGATCCTCGGCTTGAAAGTCGAGGCAGTGTAGGGAAAACAGGTTTCCCTGGAATGGACTGAGACATCTGGGCGGACTCTGGGAATGTGGCACGACCCTGGAGTTCCTCTCGCCTTTCCTGTGGGAGCCGCCTCCAATTTGAGATGCGACGGGAAGGCCGGGAATTCTTTCCCGACCACGGCAGGGGAAAGGATCCCTCCTCTCGAGCTAGGAGGCGGAAACGGGGCTCCTCTGGTTGTGGGCGGGACTCTCGTGCTTCCTCTCGAGTGGAGTCGGTATGTCGGGGGAACTTCTTGAGTTGCAGCAAGGGTGTGAAGGACCCTTTGGAAGTTCCAGAGTTTAGGTGTGATTAGCCTCAAGACGCCTCAGTGGAAATGGGCCTCATCTCGAATGGAGGGGAGAACCTCCTGGATTTTCTCGAGTTGCGGCAGGTGCTCTCGACTTACGACGGGGACATCAGGGACCCGCTCTGGTGGCCTCAGGAAAGGCCAGTCCCCTTGCGAGTTGCTCGGGGACCTCTCGGGTTTCTGCTCCCGTCGATGCTGGGGCCTAAAACCTTGTGTGGAGTCAGTGCCGGAACCTGAGGATTCCTCTGCAGTGCTGACATGGTCCTTGGGTACTTCTGGAGTCTCCCCAGGGGAGTCAGTCCTCGTCTCGAGTGGGGACATGCACGTGCCCTTTCCTTCCGAGCTGTAGCAGCAGCAGTGCGCACTTCCCTTCGCGTGGATCAAGGAATCTGTGGCTTTCCCTCGAGGCTTTCACGAGGCTTTCCCACGAGGCTTTCCCACAGGGCTGTCCCACGTGCCACTGTGGTGAGAGTCGATCCTTGGATTGAAAGTCGAGGCAGTGCAGGGAAAACAGGTTTCCCTGGAATGGACTGAGACATGTGGGGGACTCTGGGAATGGTGGCACAACCCTGGAGTTCCTCTCGCCTTTCCTGTGGAGAGCGCCTCCTCTTGAAAATGCGACAGGAATGCTGGGGAATTCTTTCCCGACCACGCAGGAAAGGATCCCTACTCTCGAGCTAAGGCGGAAACGGGGTCTCTGCTGGATGTGGGCGGAATCTCGTGCTTCCTCTCGAGCGGAGACCGGTTTGTCGAGGAACTTCTTGAGTTGCCCAGTAAAGGAGTGAATGACCCTTTGAAGTTCCAGATGTTAGATGTGATTAGCCTCCAGACGCCTCAGTGGAAATGGCCTCATCTCGCCTGGAGGGGAGAACCTTCTGGATTTTCTCGAGTTGCGGCAGGTGCTCTCGACTTACGACTGGGACCTCAGGGACCCGCTCTGGTGGCCTCAGGAAAGGCCAGTCCCCATGCGAGATGCTCGGGGGCCTCTCGGGATTCCTCTCCCGTCGAAGCCGGGGCCTAAGACCTTGTGTGAATCGGTGCGC
>NW_017203605.1:0-5962 GCF_001704415.2 Capra hircus | reverse complement strand
TAAGCAGCGTGACACTGCTGCTACAGCTCGAAAGAAAGCGCACGTGCAGCCCCACTTGAGACTAGGACTGACTCCCCTGGGAAACTCAGAAGTACCCCAAGATCCATGTCAGCACTGGAGATGAATCCTCAGGTTGGACGGACTCCAAACAAGGTCTTAGGCCCCGACTTCGACGGGAGGAATCCGAGAGGCCCCGAGCAACTCGCATGGGGACTGGCCTTTCCTGAGGCCACCAGAGCGGGTCCCTGAGGTCCCCGTCGTAGGTCGAGAGCACCTGCCGCAACTCGAGAAAATCCAGGAGGTTCTCCCCTCCAGGCGAGATGAGGCCCATTTCCGCTGAGGCGTCTCGAGGCTATTCACACCTAACCTCTGGGAATTCCAAAGGGTCCTTCACACCCTTGCTGCAACTCAAGAAGTTCCCCGACTTACCCGTCTCCACTCGAGAGGAAGCACGAGACTCCTGCCCACATCCAGAGGAGCCCCGTTTCCGCCTGCTAGATCGATGGAGGGATCCTTTCCCTGCTTGCTCCGGAAAAATTCCCGGAGTTTCCGTCGCATCTCAAGAGGAGGCGCTCTCCACAGGAAAGGTGAGAGGAACTCCAGGTCGTGCCACCATTCCCAGAGTCCCCAGATTTCTCAGTCCATTCCAGGGAACCTGTTTTCCCTGCACTGCCTCGACTTTCAAGCCGAGGATGGACTCACACACACGGTGGCACGTGGGACAGCCCTGTGGGAAAGCCTCCTGGGAAAGCCTCCTGGGAAAGCCTCCTGGGAAAGCCTCGATGGAAAGCCACAGATCCCTTGATCCACGCGAATGGAAAGCGCACACTGCTGCCACAACTCGGGAGGAAAGCGCACGTGCATGCTCCTCTCGAGATGAGGACTGACCCCCGGGGGAGACTCCAGATGTACCCCAAGATCCATGCCAGCCACTGGAGAGGAATCCTCAGGTTCCGGCACCGACTCCACACAAGGGTCTTAGCCCCCGCATCGAAGGGAGAGGAATCCGGAGAGGCCCCCGAGCAACTCGCATGGGGGTCTGGCCTTTCCTGAGGCCACCAGAGCGGGTCCCTGAGGTCCCCGTCGAAAGTCGAGAGCACCTGCCGCAACTCGATAAAATCCAGAGGTTCTCCCCTCCAGGCGAGATGAGGCCCATTTCCACTGAGGGTCTCGAGGCTAATCACATCTAACATCTGGAACATCCAAAGGGTCTTTCACACCCTTGCTGCAACTCAAGAAGTTCCCCGACATACCCGTCTCCACTCGAGAGGAAGCACGAGAGTTCTGCCCACATCCAGAGAGCCCCGTTTCCGCCTCCTAGCTCGAGAGGAGGGATCCATTCCCTGCTTGTTCGGAAGAATTCCCGGCGTTCCCGTCGCATCTCAAGAGGAGGCCTCTCCACAGGAAAGGCGAGAGGAACTCCGGGTCGTGACACCATTTCCAGAGTCCCCAGATGTCTCAGTCCATTCCAGGGAAACCTGTTTTCCCTGCACTGCCTCGACTTTCAAGCCGAGGATCGACTCACACCACCGGTGGCACGTGACAGCCCTGTGGGAAAGCCTCGTGGGAAGCCTCCTGGGAAAGCCTCGATGGAAAGCCACAGATCCTTGATCCACGCGAATGGAAGCGCCACACTGCTGCCAGAACTCGGGAGGAAAGCGCACGTGCATGCCCCACTCGAGATGAGGACTGACTCCCCGGGGGAGACTCCAGAAGTACCCAAGATCCATGTCAGCACTGGAGAGGAATCCTCAAGTTCCGGCACCGAATCCACACAAGGTCTTAGGCCCCGGCATCGAAGGGGAGAGAATCCGAGAGGCCCACAAGCAACTCGCATGGGGTCTGGACTTTTCCTGAGGCCACCCAGAAGGGTCCCTGAGGTCCCCGTTGTAAGTTGAGAGCACCTGCCGCAACTCGAAAAAATCCTGGAGGTTATCCCCTCCAGGCGAGATCAGGCCTATTTCTGCTGAGGCGTCTCGAGGCTAATCACATCTAACATCTGGAACTTCCAAAGGATCCTTCACACCCTTGCTGCAATTCAAGAAATTCCCCAACATACCCGTCTCCACTCGAGAGGAAGCACGAGAGTCCCGCCCACATCCAGAGAAGCCCCGTTTCCCCTCCTAGCTCGAGCGGAGGGATCCTTTCCCTGCCGTGTTCGGGAAAGAATTCCCGGCGTTCCCATCGCATCTCAAGAGGAGGCGCTCTCCACAGGAAAGGGCGAGAGGAAAATCCAGGGTCGTTCCACCATTTCCAGAGTCTCCCAGATGTCTCAGTCCATTCCAGGGAAACCTGTTTTCCCTGCATTGCCTCGACTTTCAAGCCATGATCGACTCACACCACCGTGGCACGTGGGACAGCCCTGCGTGACAGCCTGTGGGAAAGCCTCGTGGAAAGCCACAGATCACTTGATCCACGCGTAGGGAAGCGTGACACACGCTGCCTACACCTCGGGAGAAAGCGCACGTGCATTCCCCCTCTCGAGACGAGGACTGACTCCCCTGGGGAGACTCCAGAAGTACCCAAAGATCCATGTCAGCACTGGAGAGGTATCCTCAGGTTTCGGCACCGAATCCACACAAGATCTTAGGCCACGGCATCGACTGGAGAGGAATCCTGAGAGGCCCCGAGCAACTCGCATGGGACTGGCCTTCCCTGAGGCCACCAGAGCGGATCCCTGAGGTCCCCGTCGTAAGTCGAGAGCACCTGCCGCAACTCGAGAAAATCCAGGAGGTTCTCCCCTCAGGCGAGATGAGGCCCATTTTTCGCTCAGGTGTCTCCAGGGCAAATCACACCTAACCTCTGGAAATTCCAAAGGGTCCTTCACACCCTTGCTGGAACTCAAAGTTCCCCCGACATACCCGTCTCCACTCGAGAGGAAGCACGAGAGTTCCGCCCACATAAAGAGGAGCTCCGTTTCCACCACCTAGCTCGAGAGGAGGGATCCATTCCCTGCGTGGTCGGGAAAGAATTCCCGGAGTTCCCGTCCCATCTCAAGAGGAGGAGATCTCCACAGGAAAGGCGAGGAACTCCAGGGTCGTGCCACCATTCCCAGAGTTCCCCAGATGTCCCAGTCCATTCCAGGGAAACCTGTTTTCCCTGCACTGCCTCCACTTTCAAGCCGAGGATCGACTCACTACATGGTGGCACGTGGGACAGCCCTGTTTGAAAGCCTCGTGGAAAGCCTCTTGGGAAAGCCTCGATGGAAAGCCACAGATCCCTTGATCCACGCGAATGGAAGCGCCGCACTGCTGCCACACTCGGGAGGAAAGCGCACGTGCATGCCCCCACTCGAGATGAGGACTGACTCCCCGGGGAGACTCCAGAAGCACCCCAAGATCCATGTCAGCACGGGAGAGGAATCCTCAGGTTCCGGCACCAAATCCACACAAGGTCTTAGGCCCCGGCATCGAAGGGAGAGGAATCCGAGAGGTCCCCGAGCAACTCCCATGGGGTCTGGCCTTTCCTGAGGCCACCAGAGCGGGTCCCTGAGGTCCCCGTCGTAAGTCGAGAGCACTGCCGCAACTCGAGAAAATCCACGAGGTTCTCCCCTCCAGGCGACATGAGGCCCATTTCCACTGAGGCGTCTCGAGGCTAATCACACCTAACCTCTGGAACATCCAAAGGGTCTTTCACACCCTTGCTGTAACTCAAGAAGTTCCCCGACATACCCGTCTCCACTCGAGAGGAAGCACGAGAGTTCTGCCCACATCCAGAGGAGCCCCGTTTCCGCCTCCAAGCTCGAGAGGAGGGATCCTTTCCCTGCGTGTTCGGGAAAGAATTCCCGGTGTTCCCGTCGCATCTCAAGAGGAGGCCCTCTCCACAGGAAAGGCGAGAGGAACTCCAGGGTTCGTGACACCATTTCCAGAGTCCCCCAGATGTCTCAGTCCATTCCAGGGAAAACCTGTTTTCCCTGCATTGCTTCCACTTTCAAGCCCAGGATCGACTCACACCACGGTTGCACGTGGGACAGCCCTGCGGACAGCTCTGTGGGAAAGCCTCGAGAGAAAGCCACAGATCCCTTGATCCACACAAAGGGAAGCGCGACACTGCTGCTACAGCTCGGGAGGAAAGCGCATGTACATGCCCCCACTCGAGACGAGCACTGACTCCCCTGGGGAGACTCCAGAAGTACCCCAAGATCCATGTTGGAACTGAAGAGGAATCCTCAGTTTCCGGCACCGACTCCGCACAAGGTCTTTAGGCCCGGGATCGACGGGAGAGGAATCCCGAGAGGCCCCGAGCAACTCGCATGTGGACTGGCCTTTCCTGAGGCCACCAGAGCGGGTCCCTGAGGTCCCCGACGTAAGTCAAGAGCACCTGCCGCAAACTCGAGAAAATCCAGGAGGTTCTCCCCTCCAGGCGAGATGAGGGCCATTTCCACTGAGGCGTCTCGAGGCTAATCACATCTAACATCTGCAACTTCCAAAGGGACCTTCACACACTTGCTGCAACTCAAGAAGTTCCCCGATATACCCGTCTCCACTCGAGAGGAAGCACGAGACTCCCGCCCACATCCAGAGGAGCCCCGTTTCCGCCTCCTAGCTCGAGAGGAGGGATCCTTTCCCTGCGTGGTCGGGAAAGAATTCCCAGCGTTCCCGTCGCATCTCAAGAGGACCCGCTCTCCACAGGAAAGGTGAGAGGAACTCCAGGGTCGTGCCACCATTCCAGAGTCCCCCAGATGTCTCCGTCCATTCCAGGGAAACCTGTTTTCCCTGCACTGCATCGGCTTTCAAGCCAAGGATCGACTCACACCACGGTGGCACGTGGACAGCCCTGTGGAAAGCCTCGAGGATAGCCTCGTGAAAGCCTCGTGGGAAAGCCTCCTGGGAAAGCCTCAATGGAAAGCCACAGATCCCTTGATCCACGCGAAGGGAAGCGTGACACTGCTGCTACGCTCGAGAGGAAAGCGCACGTGCAGGCCCCCACTCGAGACGAGGACTGACTCCCCTGGGAGACTCAGAAGTACCCCAAGATCATGTCAGCACTGGAGAGGAATTCTCAGGTTCCGGCACCGACGCCACACAAGGTCTTAAGCCAGCGTGACACTGCTGCTACAGCTCGAGAGGAAAGCACACGTGCAGGCCCCAACTCGAGACGAGGACTGACTCCCCTGGGAGACTCAGAAGTACTCCAAGATCCATGTCAGCACTGGAGAGGAAATCCTCAGTTTCCGGCACCGACTCCACACAATGTTTTAGGCCCCGACTTCGACGGGAGAGGAATCCCGAGAGGCCCCGAGCAACTCGAATGGGACTGGCCTTTCCTGAGGCCACCAGAGCGGTCCCGAGGTCCCCCCGTCGTAAGTCGGAGCACCTGCCGCAACTCGAGAAAAATCCAGGAGATTCTCCCCTCCAGGCGAGATGAGGCCCATTTCAGCTGAGGCGTCTCGAGCTATTCACACCTAACCTCTGGAACTTCCAAAGGGTCCTTCACACCCTTGCTGCAACTCAAGAAGTTCCCGAATACCCGTCTCCACTCGAGAGGAAAGCACGAGAGTCCGCCCACATCCAGAGGAGCCCGTTTCTGCCTGCTAGATCGATGGAGGGATCCTTTACCTGCGTACTAGGGAAAAATTCCCCGCGTTTCCCTCGCATCTCAAGAGGAGGCCTCTCCACAGGAAAGGTGAGAGGACTCCATCGTCCACCATTCCAGAGTCCCCCAGATGTCTCAGTCCATTCCAGGGAAACCTGTTTTCCCTGCACTGCCCTCCACTTTCAAGCGAGGATCGACTCACACCACGGTGGCACGTGGGACAGCCCTGTGGGAAAGCCTCGTGGGAAGCCTCGAGGGAAAGCCACAGATCCCTTGATCACGCGAAGGGAAGCGTGACACTGCTGCTAACAGCTCGGAGGAAAGCGCACGTGCATGCCCAACTCGAGACGAGGACTGACTCCCTGGGAGACTCCAGAAGTACCCCAAGATTCCATGTCAGCACTGGAAAGAAATCCTCAGGTTCCGG
>NW_017203604.1:0-18816 GCF_001704415.2 Capra hircus | reverse complement strand
TCACACCCTTGCTGCAACTCAAGGAAGTTCACCGACATACCCGTATCCACTCGAGATTGAAGCCAAGAGAATCCGCCCACATCAGAGGATCTCCGTTTCCACCTCTACTCGAGAGGATGGGTCCTTTCACTGCTGGGTCGGGAAAGAATTCCCGGCGTTCCCGTCCGCCATCTCAATTTGAAGCGCTCTCCACAGGCAAGTCGAGAGGCGAGACTCCAGGGGTCGTTGACACCTATTCCCAGAGACCCCCATATGTCTCAGTCCATTCCAGCGGAAATCTCTTTCCCCTACACTGCGCCCTCGACTTCAAGCCGGAGGATTAGACTCACGCCACCGGTGGCACGTGGGACAGCCCTGTGGGAAAGCATTCTGGAAAAGCCTCGTGGGAAACCTCAAGGCCGAACAGCCCAGCATCCTTGATCCACGCTAAGAAGCGTGACACATTGTGCTACGCTCCGGTGAGGAAAACGCGCACGTGGAATGCCCCAAACGAGACGTAGGCACTGACTTCCCTGGGGAGGACTCCAGAGTTATTCCAGGATCCATCGATCAGCACTGCGAGAGATGCCATCAGGGGTCCCGCACCGTCCAACAAGGTCTTAGGCACGGCATCGACGGGAGAGGAAATCCCGAGAGGCCCCGAGCAACTCGCATTGGACTGGCCTTTCCTGAGCGCACCAGAGCGGGTCCCTGACGGGTTCCCCGTCGTAACAGCAGCACTGCCGCCAACTCGACAGTAAAATCACAGGAGCGTTTCTCCCCTCCTAGTGCGAGATGAGGGCCTATTCCCGCTTTCGGCGTCTCGAGGCTAACACAACACACCTAACCTCTGGAACATTCCAAAAGGGACCTTTCACACCCTTGCTTATCAATCTCAATGAAGTTCCCTGACATACAGTCTCCACTCAGGTCCAGAACGAGAGTCCCGCCTACATCAGGAGGAGCCCCGTTTCCCCCTCCTAGCTCGAGAGAGGGGTTCCTTTCCCTGCGTGGTCGGCGGAAAGATCTCACCGAGTTCCCGTCAGCTATCTCAAGAGAGGTGCTTCTCCACATGGAAAGATGGTGAGTGAGGAACTCCTACGCGGTCGTGCCACCATTCCCAGAGGCCCCCAAGATGTCTCGTCCATTCCAGGGAAGCCTGTGTTTCCCTTGCACTGCTCGATTACAAGCCGATGATCGCACTCACACACCACGGTTTGCACTGAGCAGCCCTGTGCGGAAGCTTCTGGAAGCCTCCGTGGGAAAGCCTCGTGAGGGAAAGCCCCTGATCCCTGATCTTCGCGAAGGGAAGGCGTCGACACTGCTGCTACAGCACGGGAGGAAAGGCACCTGCATGCCCCCCACTCGAGACGAGGACTGACTTCCCGCTGCTGGGGACTCCAGAAGTTACCCCAGATCCATGTCAGTACTGGATAGAAATCCTTCAGGTCGGCACCGGCTCCACACAAGATCTTAGGCCATGGCATGACGGCTGAGAAGAAACATCCGAGAGCCCCGAGCAATTCGCATGGCGGACTGCCTTTCCTGAGGCCACCAGAGCGGGTTCCCTTGAGGTCCGCATCGTAAGTCGAGAGCTCCTGCCGCACTCGAGGACAATCCAGGAGGTTTCTCCCCTCCAGGCGAGATGAGGCCCATTTTCCGTATGAGGCGTTTCGAGGCTAATCACAACCTAACTTATCTGGAACTTCCGAGGGTCATTCAACCCTTGCTGCAACTCAAGACAGTTCCCGACATACCGGCCTCCACTTGAGCAGGAAGCACGGATTCCCCCCACATCCAAAGGAGCCCATCCGCTCCCAAGCTCACGAGAGGAGGATCCTTTCCCACACGTCTCGTGCACCGTCCGGAATGAATTTCCCCGCGTTCCCGGCTCTTGCAACTCTACAGAAGAGGCACTCTCCACAGGAAAGTTGAGAGGAACTCAGGGTCGGCCACCATTCCCAGAGTCCCCCAGATGTCTCAGGTCCATTCCAGGCAACCTGCGTTTTTCCGCTGCACCTGCTCGGACTTTCAAGCTCGAGGATCGACTCACACCAACGGTGTGGCACGTGGGACAGCGCTTGACTTGTGGGATAGTCTCGTGGGAGAGAATCGTGGGGAAAGCCTCGAGGGAAAGCCACAAATCCCTTGATCCACGCAAAGGGGAAGCGTGACACTGCTGCTACAGATCGGGGGAAAGGGCACGTGGCATGCCCCCACTCGAGACGAGGACTGACTCCCCTGGGGAGACTCCAGAAGTACCCCAAGATCCATGTCAGCACTGGAGAGGAATCCTCAGGATTCGACACCGACTCCACACAAGTTCTTAGGCCCTGGCATCGACGGGAAAGGGTTCCCGAGAGGCCCCACATCAACTCTCATGGGGACTGGGCCTTTCGTGAGGCCACCAGAGCGGGTCCCTGAGGTCCCCATCGTAAGTCGAGAGCACTGCCGCCACTCGAGAAAATCCAGGAGGTTCTCCCCTCCAGGCGAGATGAGGCCCATTTCCGCTGAGGCGTCTCGAGGCTAATCACATCGAATATCTGCAACTTTCAAAGGGTCCTTCACACCCTTGCTGCAACTCCAAGAAGTTCCCCGACATACCGGTCTCCACTCGAGAGGAAGCACGAGAGTCCCGCCCACATCCAGAGGAGCCCGTTTTCCACCTCCTTGCTCGAGAGGAGGTATCCTTTCCCTGTGTGGTCGGGAAAGAATTCCCGGCATTCCCGTCGCATCTCAAAAGGAGGCGCTCTCCACAGGAAAGGCGAGAGGAACTCCAGGGTAGTTCCCACCATTCCCCGAGTCCCCCAGGTATATAAGTCCATTCCAGGGAAACCTGTTTTCCCTGCACTGCCTCGACTTTCAAGGCGACGATCGACTCACACCACGTTGGCACGTGGGACTGCCCTGTGGGAAAGCCTCGTGGGAAAGCCTCGTGGGAAAGCCTCAAGCGAAAGCCACAGATCCCTTGATCCACGCCTATGAATGCATGGACACTGCTGGTACAGCCTCCGGAGGAATGCGCACGTGCATGCCCCCACTCGAGACGAGGACTGACTCCCCTGGGGAGACTCCAGAAGTACCCCAACATCCATGTCAGCACTGGAGAGGAATCTTCAGTTTCCGACACCGACTCCACACAAGCTCTTAGGTCCCGGCATCGACGGGAGAGGAATCCCGAGAGGCTCCCGAGCAACGCGCATGGGGACTGGCCTTTCCTTAGGCCACCAGAGCGGGTCCTGGAGGTCCCCGTCGTAAGTCGAGAGCATCTGCCGCAACTCGAGAAAATCCAGGAGGTTCTCCCCTCCTGGCGAGATGAGGCCCATTTCCGCTGAGGCGTCTCGAGGCTAATCACATCTAACATCTGTAACTTCCAAAGGGTCCTTCACACCCATGCTGCAACTCAAGAAGTTCCCCGACATACCCGTCTCCACTCGAGAGGAAGCACAAGAGTCCCGCCCACATCCAGAGGAGCCCCGTTTCTGCCTCCTAGCTCGAGAGGAGGGATCCTTTCCCTGCGTGGTCGGGAAAGAATTCCCGGCGTTCCCGTCGCATCTCACGTGGAGCCGCTCTCCACAGGAAAGGCGAGAGGAACTCCAGGGTCGTGCCACCATTCCCAGAGTCCCCCAGATGTCTCCGTCCATTCCAGGGAAACCTATTTTCCCTGCACTGCCTCGACTTTCAAGCCGAGGATCGACTCACACCACGGTGGCACGTGGGACAGCCCTGTGGGAAAGCCTCGTGGGAAAGCCTCGTGGGAAAGCCTCGAGGGAAAGGCACAGATCCGTTTATCCACGTGAAGGGAAGGGTGACACTGCTGCTACAGCTCGGGAGGAAAATCGCACGTGCATGCCCCCACTTGAGGCGAGGACTGACTCCACTGGGGAGACTCCAGAAGTGCCCCCAGATCCATGTCAGCACTGGAGAGGAATTCTCAGGTTCCTGCACTGGCTCCACACAAGATTTTAGGCCCCGGCATCGACAGCAGAGAAATCCCTAGAGGCCCCCGAGCAACTCGCATGGGGACTGGCCTTTCCGGAGGCCACCAGAGCGGGTCCCTGAGGTCCTCGTCTTAAGTCGAGAGCACCTGCCGCAACTCAAAAAAATCCAGTAGGTTCTCCCCTTCAGGCGAGATGAGGCCCATTTCCGCTGAAGCGTCTCGAGTCTAGTCACACCTAACCTTTGGAACTTCCAAAGGGTCGTTCACACCCTTGCTGCAACTCAAGAAGTTCCCCGACATACCCGTCTCCACTCGACAGGAAGCACTAGAGTCCCGCCCACATACAGAGGAGCCTGTTTACTCCTCCTAGCCTGAGAGGAGGGATCCTTTCCCTGCGTTGTCGGGAAAGAATTCCCGGCGATACCGTTGCATCTCAAGAGGAGGCACTCTCCACAGGAAAGGCGAGAGGAACTCCAGGATCGTGCCACATTCCCAGAGTTCCCCAGATGTCTCAGTCCTTTCCAGGGAAACCTGTTTTCCCTGCACTGCCTCGACTTTCAAGCCGAGGATCGACTCACACCACGGTGGCACGTGGAACAGCCCTGTGGGAAAGCCTCTTGGGAAAGCCTCGTGGGAAAGCCTCGTGGGAAAGCCTCGAGGGAAAGTCACAGATCCCTTGATCCACGCGAATGGAAGCGCGACACTGCTGCTACAGCTCGGGAGGAAATCGCACGTGCATGCCCCCACTCGAGATGAGGACTGACTCCACTGGGGAGACTCCAGAAGTACCCCAAGATCCTTGTCAGCACTGGAGAGGAATCCTCAGATTCCGGCACCCACACCACACAAGATCTTAGGCCCCGGCATCGAAGGGAGAAGAACCCGACAGGCCCCCGAGCAACTCGTATGGGGACTGGCGTTTCCTGAGGCCACCAGAGCGGTTCCCTGATGTCCCCGTCGTAAGTTTGAGAGCACCTGCCGCAACTCGAGAAAATCCAGGAGGTTCTGCCCTCCAGGCGAGATGAGACCCATTTCCGCTGAGGCGTCTCGAGGCTAGTCACACCTAACATCTGGAACTTCCAAAGGGTCCTTCACACTCTTGCTGCAACTCAAGAAGTTCCCTGACATACCCGTCTCCAATCGAGAGGAAGCACGAGAGTTCCGCCCACATCCAGAGGAGCCCCGTTTCCGCCTCCTAGCTCCAGAGGAGGGATCCTTTCCCTGCGTGGTGGGGAAAGAATTCCCGGCGTTCCCGTCGCATCTCAAGAGGAGCCGCTCTCCACAGGAAAGGCGAGAGGAACTCCAGGGTCGTTCCACCCATTCCCAGAGTCCCCCAGATGTCTCAGTCCATTTCAGGGAAACCTGTTTTCCCTGCACTGCCTCGACTTTCAAGCCGAGGATCGACTCACACCTCGGTGGCACTTGGGACAGCCCTGTGGGAAAGCCTCGTGGGAAAGCATCGTGGGAAAGCCTCCTTGGAAAGCCACAGATCCCTTGATCCATGCGAAGTGAAGCGTGACACTGCTGCTACAGCTCGGGAGGAAAGTGAACGTGCATGCCCCCACTGGGGACGAGGACTGACTCCCATGGGGAGACTCCAGAAGTACCCCAAATCCATGTCAACCCTGGAGAGGAATGCTCAGGTTCCGGCACCGACTCTACACAAGATCTTAGGCCCCAGCATCGAAGGGAGAGGAAACCCGAGAGGCCCCCGAGCAACTCGCATGGGGACTGGCCTTTCCTGACGCCACCACAGCGGGTCCCTGAGGTCCCCGTCGTAAGTCGAGAGCACCTGCCGCAACTCGAGAAAATCCAGGAGGTTCTCCCCTCCAGGCGAGATGAGGCCCATTTCTGCTGAGGCGTCTCGAGGCTAATCACACCTAACCTCTGGAACTTCCAAAGGGTCCTTCACACCCATGCTGCAACTCAAGAAGTTCCCCGACATACCCGTCTCCACTCGAGAGGAAGCACGAGAGTCCCGCCCACATCTAGAGGAGCCCCGTTTTCGCCTCCTAGCTCGAGAGGAGGGATCCTTTCCCTGCGTGGTCGGGAAAGAATTCCCGGAGATCCCGTCGCATCTCAAGAGGGGTCGCTCTCCACAGGAAATGGGAGAGGAACTCCACGGTCGTGCCACCATTCCCAGAGTCCCCCAGATGTCTCAGTCCATTCCACGGAAACCTGTTTTCCCTGCACTGCCTCAACTTTCATGCCGAGGATCGACTCACATCACGGTGGCACGTGGGACAGCCCTGTGGGAAAGTCTCGTGGGAAAGCCTCATGGGAAAGCCTCGACGGAAAACCTCAGATCCCTTGATCCAGGCGAAGGGAAGCATGACGCCGCTGCTACAGCTCGGGAGGAAAACGCACGTGCATTCCCCCACTCGGGACGAGGACTGACTCCCCTGGGGAGACTCCAGAAGAACCCCAAGATCCATGTCAGCACTGGAGAGGAATCCTCAGGTTCCAGCACGAATCCACACAAGGTCTTAGGCCCGGCATCGACGGGAGAGGAATCCCGAGAGGCCCCTGAGCAACTCGCATGGGGACTGGCCTTCCCTGAGGCCACCAGAGCGGGTCCCTGAGGTCCCCGTCGTAAGTCCAGAGCACGTGCCACAACTCGAGAAAATCCAGGAGGTTCTCCCCTCCAGGCGAGATGAGGCCCATTTCCGCTGAGGTGTCTCGAGGCTAATCACACCTAACCTCAGGAACTTCCAAAGGATCCTTCACACCCTTTCTGCAACTCAAGAAGTTCCCCGACATACCCGTCTCCACTCGAGAGGAAGGAAGAGAGTCCCGCCACATCCAGAGGAGCCCCGTTTCCGCCTCCTAGCTCGAGACGGGGGATCCTTTCAGTGTGTGGTCGGGAAAGAATTCCCGGTGTTCCCGTCGCCTCTCAAGAACAGGCGCTCTCCACAGGAAAGGCCAGAGGAACTCCAGGGTCGTGCCACCATTCCCAGAGTCCTCCAGATGTCTCAGTCCATGCCAGGGACACCTGTTTTCCCTGCACTGCCTCGACATTCATGCAGATGAGCGACCCACACAACGGTGGCACTTGGGACAGCCCTGTGGGAAAGCCTGTTTGGAAAACTTGGTGGGAATGCCCAGAGGGAAAGCCACAGATCCCTTGATCGTCGGGCCGGGAAGACTGACACTGGTTCTAGAGCTCGGGAGGAAAGCGCACGTGCATGCCCCCACTTGAGATGAGGACTGAATCGCCTGGGGAGACTCCAGAAGTAGCCCAGGATCCATGTCAGGCCTGGAGAGAAATCCTCACGTTCCGGCCCCAACTCCAGACAAGGTCTTAGGTTCCGGCATCTACGGTAGAGGAATCCAGGGAGGTCCCCTAGCAACTCGCATGGGGACCTGCCTTTCCTGAGGCCACCAGAGCGGGTCCCTGAGGTCCCCGTTGTAAGTCGAGAGCACCTGCCGCAAGTCGAGAAAATCCTGGAGGTTCTCCCCTCCAGGCGAGCAGAGGCGAATTATTGCTGAAGCATCTCAAGGCCAATCACACCTACCCCCTGAACCGTCCAAAGGTTCCTTCACACCCTTGCTGCAACTCAAGAAGTTCCCCGATATACCCGTATGCACTCGAGAGGAAGCAGAAGGGTCCCGCCCACATCCAAAGGAGCCCCGTTTCCGCCTCTTTGCTCGAGATGAGGGATCCTTTCCCTACTTGGTCGAAAAAGAATTCCCGAGGTTCCCGTCGCATCTCAAGAGGAGGCCCTCTCCACAGGAAAGGGGATAGGTACTCCAGGTCAGGCCACCATTCCAAGAGTCCCCCAGATGTCTCAGTCCATTTCAGAGGAACCTGTTTTCCCCAAACTGCCTCGACTTTCACGCCGAAGATCGACTCAAACCACAGTGGCACGTGGGACAGCCCTGTGGTAAAGCCTCGTAGGAAAGCCTCGTGGGAAAGCCTTGAGGGAAAGCCTCGAGGGAAAGCCACAGATCCCTTGATCCACGCGATGGGAAGCGTGACACTGCTTCCACAGCTCGGGAGGAAAGCGCACGTGCATGCCCCCACTCGAGACGAGGACTGACTCCCCTGGGGAGACTCCAGAAGTACCCCAAGATCCATGTCAGCACTGGAGAATATCTCAGTTTACGGCCCCGACTTCACAAAAGGTCTTAGGCCCCAGCATTGAAGGGAGAGGAATCCCGAGAGGCCAATAAGCAACTCGCACGGAGAGTGGCCTTTCCTGAGGCCACTGTGGTCCCTGTGGTCCCCGTCGTAAATCGAGAGCACCTACCCGCAACTCGAGAAAATCCTGGAGATTCTCCCCTCCAGGCTAGATGAGGCCCATTTCCGCTGAGGCGACTCGAGGTTAATCACATCTAACCTTTGGAACTTACATAGGGTCCTTCACACCCTTGCTGCAACTCAAGAAGTTCCCCGACATACCCTTGTCCACTCGAGAGGAAGCGCGAGCGTCCCTTGCACATCCAGAGAAGGCCCTTTTCCTCCTTGTAGCTCGAGATGAGGGATCCTTTCCCTGCGTGGTCGGGAAAGAATTCCTGGCATTCCCGTCGCATCTCAAGAGGAAGCGCTCTCCACAGGAAAGGCGAGAGGAACTCCAGGGTCGTGCCACCATTCCAGAGTCCCCCAGAGGACTGAGTCCATTCCAAAGAAAACTCTTTTACCTGCACTGCCTTGACTGTCACGTCGAGGATCGACTCACACCACGGTGGCACGTGGGACAGCCCTGTGTGTTAGCCTCGTGGGAAAGCCTCATGGGAAATCCTACAGGGAAAGCCACACATCCCTTGATCCACCCGTCGGGTAGCATGACACTGCTGCCACCGTTAGGGAGGAAAGCCCACGTGCATTTCCCCACTCGAGACGAGGACTGACTCCCCTGGGGAGAGTCCAGAAGTACCCAAAAATCCACGTCAGCACTGGAGAGGAATCCTCAGTTTCCGGTCCCAACTCAACACAAGGTCTTTGACTCGGGAAATGCAAGCAGTTAAAAGATCTCTTCTTTGAAGCCTCGAGGGGGGATCGGGGCTTCTCTGGATGTGGGCGGGACTCTCGTGCTTCCTCTCGAGTGGAGACGGCTATGTCGGGGAAATTCTGGATTTGCAGCAAGGGTGTAAAGGACCCTTTAGAAGTTCCAGAGGTTAGGTGTGATTAGCCTCGAGACGCCTCAGTGGAAATGGTCCTCATGTTGCCAGGAGGGGAGAACCTCCTGGATTTTCTCGAGTTGCGGCAGGTGCTCTCGACTTTCGACGGGACCTCAGGGACCCGCTCTGGTGGCCTCAGGAAAGGCCAGTCCCTATGCGAGTTGCTCGGGGGCCTCTGGGGATTCCTCTCCCATCGATGCCAGGGCCTAGACCTTGTGTGGAGTCGGTGCCGGAACTTGAGCATTCCTCTGCAGTGCTGACATGGATCTTGGGGTACTTCTGAAGTCTCCCCTGGGGAGTCAGTCCTCGTCTCGAGTGGGGGCATGCTCGTGCGCTTTCCTCCCGAGGTGTAGCAGCATTGTCACGCTTCCCTGCGAGTGGATCAAGGGATCTGTGTCTTTTCCTTGAGGCTTTCCCTCGAGGCTTTCCCACGAGGCTTTCCCACAGGGCTGTCCCACGTGCCACCGTGGTGTGAGTTGATCCTCTGCTGAAAGTCGAGACAGTGCAGGGAAAACAGGTTTCCCTTGAATGGACTTAGACATCTGGGGAACTCTGGAAATGGTGGCACGACCCTGGAGTTCCTCTCGCCTTTCCTGTGGAGAGCGCCTCCTCTTTAGATGGGACGGGAACTCCGGGAATTCTTTCCGGACCACGCAGGGAAAGGATGCATCCTCTCGAGCTATGAGGCAGAAACGGGGCTCCTCTGGATGTGGGCGGGACTGTAGTGCTTCCTCTCCAGTGGAGACGGTTATGTCGGGGAACTTCTTGAGTTGCAGCAAGGGTGTGAAGGACCCTTTGGAAGTTCCAGAGGTTAGGTGTGATTAGCCTCGAGATGCCTCAGCGGAAATGGTCCTCATCTCCCCTGGAGGGGAGAACCTCCTGGATTTTCACGAGTTGTGGCAGGTGGTCTCGACTTACGACGGGGACCTCAGGGTCGCGCTCTGGTGGCCTCAGGAAAGGCCAGTTCCCATGCGTCTTGCTCGGGGGCCTCTCGGGATTCCTCTCCCGTCGATGCTGCGGCCTAAGACCTTGTGTGGAGTCGGTGCCGGAACCTGAGTATTCCTCCCTAGTGCTGACATGGATCTTCGGGTACTTCTGGAGTCTCCCCAGGGGAGTCAGTCTTCGTCTCGAGTGGGGGCATGCACGTGCAATTTCCTCCCGAGCTGTAGCAGCAGTGTCACTCTTCCCTTCGCGTGGATCAAGGGAAATGTGGCTTTCGCTTGAGGCTTTCACACGAGGCTTTCCCAAGAGGGTTTCCCACGAGGTTTTCACACGAGGCTTTCCAACAGGGCTGTCCCACGTGCAACCGTGGTGTGAGTCGATCCTCGGATTGAAATTCGAGGCAGTGCAGGGAAAACAGGTTTCCCTGAATGGACTGAGACATCTGGGGGACTCTGGGAATGGTGACACGACCCTGGAGTTCCTCTCGCTTTTCCTGTGGAGAGCACCTGCTCTTGGGATGCAACTGGAAAGCAGGGAATTCATTCCGGACGACGCAGACACAGGATCCCACCTCTCGAGCTAGGAGGCGGAAACGGGGCTCCTCTGGATGTGGGCGGGACAATCGTGCTTCCTCTCGAGTGGAGACGGGTATGTCAGGGAACTTCTTGAGTTGCAGCAAGGGTGTGAAGGACCCTTTGGAAGTTCCAGAGTTAGGTGTGAGTAGCCTCGAGACGCCTCATCGGAAATGAGCCTCATCTAGAATGGAGGGGAGAACCTCCTGGTTTTTCTCGAGTGGCGGCAGGTGCTCTCGACTTACGATGGGGACCTCAGGGACCCGCTCTGGTGGCCTCAGGAAAGGCCAGTCCCCATGGAGTTGCTCGGGGGGCTCTCGGTATTCCTCTCCCGTCGATGCCGGGGCCTAAGACCTTTTGTGGATTCGGTGCCAGAACCTGAGGATTCCTCTCCAGTGCTGACATGGATCTTGGGGTACTTCTGGAGTCTCCCCAGGGGAGTCAGTCCTCGTCTCGAGTGGGGGCATGCACGTACGCTTTCCTCCCGAGCTGTAGCAGCAGTGTCATGCTTCCCTTTGCGATGAACAAGGGATCTGTGGCATTCCCTCAAGGCTTTCCCACGAGGCTTTCCCACGAGGCTTTCCCGCAGGGCTGTCCCACGTGCCACCGTGGTGTGAGTCGATCCTCGGCTTGAAAGTCGAGGCAGTCCAGGGGAACAGGTTTCCCTGGAATGGACTGAGACATCTGGGGGACTCTGGGAATGGTGGCGTGACCTGGAGTTCCTCTCGCCTTTCCTGTGGAGAGCGCCTCCTCTTGAGATGCGACGGGAACGCCGGGAATTCTGTCCCGACCACGCAGGGAAAGGATCCCTCCTCTCGAGCTATGAGGCGGAAACGGGGCTCCTCTGGATGTCGGCGGGGTTCTCGTGCTTTCTCTCGAGTGGAGACGAGTATGTCGGGGAACTTCTTGAGGTGCAGCAAGGGTGTGAAGGACCCTCTGGAAGTTCCAGAGGTTAGGTGTGATTAGCCTCGAGATGCCTCAACGGAAATGGGCATCATCTCGCCTTGACGGGAGAACCTCCTGGATTCTCTCGAGTTGCGGCAGGTGCTTTCGAGTTACGACGGGGACCTCAGGGACCCGGTCTGGTGGCCTCCGGAAAGGCCTGTCCCCATGCGAGTTGCTCGGGGGTGTCTCCGGATATTCTCCCATCGATGACGGGGCACAAGACCATGTGTGGTGTCGGTGCCGGAACCTGAGGATTCCTCTCCAGTGCTGACATGGATCTTGGGGTACTTCTGGAGTCTCCCCAGGGGAGTCAGTCCTCGTCTCGACTGGGGGCATGCACGTGCGCTTTCCTCCCGAGCTGTAGAATCAGTGTCACGCTTCCCTTCGCGTGGATCAAGGCATCTGAGGCTTTCCCTCGAGGCTTTCCCACGAGGCTTTCCCACAGGGCTGTCCCACGTGCCACCGTGGTGTGAGTCGATCCTCGGCTTGAAAGTCGAGGCAGTGCAGGGAGAACAGGTTTCCCTGGAATGGACTGAGACATCTGGGGGACTCTGGGAATGGTGGCACGACCAAGGAGTTCCTCTCGACTTTCCTGTGAAGAGCGCATCCTCTTGAGATTCGACGGGAAGGCCGGAAATTCTTTCCCGACCATGCAGGGAAAGGATCCCTACTCTCGAGCTAGGAGGCGGAAACCGGACTCCACTGGATGTGGGTGGGACTCTCGTGCTTCCTCTCGAGTAGAGACGGGTATGTCGGGGAACTTCTTGAGTTGCAGCAAGGGTGTGAAGGAACCTTTAGAAGTTCCAGAGGTTAGTTGTGATTAGCCTCCAGACGCCTCAGCGGAAATGGGCCTCATCTCGCCTGGAGGGGAGAACGTTCTGGAGTTTCTCTAGTTGTGGCAGGCACTCTCGACTTACGACGGGGACCTCAGGGACCCGCTCTGGTGGCCTCAGGAAATGCCAGTCCCCATTCGAGTTGCTCGGGGGCCTCTCGGGATTCCTCTCCCGTCGATGCCAGGGCCTAAGATCTTGTGTGGAGTCGCTGCCGGAACCTGAGCATTCCTCTCTAGTGCTGACATGGATCTTGGGGTACTTTTGGAGTCTCCCAAAGGGAGTCAGTCCTCATCTCGAGTGGGGGCCTGCACGTACGCTTTCCTCCCGAGCTGTAGCAGCAGTGTCGAACTTACCTTCGCGTGGATCAAGGGATCTGTGGCTTTCACTCGAGGCTTTCCCACGAGGCTTTCCCACGAGGCTTTCCCACAGGGCTGTCCCACGTGCCACCGTGGTGTGAGTCGATCCGCGGCTTGAAAGTCGAGGCAGTGCAGGGAAAACCGGTTTCCCTGAAATGGACTGAGAAATCTGGGGTCTCTGGGAATGGTGGCACGACCCTGGAGTTCCTCTCGCCTTTCCTGTGGAGAGCGCCTCTTCTTGAGATGCAACGGGAACGCGGGGAATTCTTTCCCCCCACGCAGGGAAAGGATTCCTCCCCTCGAGCTAGGAGACGGAAATGGGGCTCCTCTGTTTGTGGGCGGGACTCTCGTGCTTCCTCTCGAATGGAGACGGGTATGTCGGGGAACTTCTTGAGTTGCAGCAAGGGTGTGAGGGACCCTTTGTAAGTTCCAGATGTTAGATGTGATTAGCCTCAAGATGCCTCAGCGGAAATGGGCCTCATCTCGCCTGGAGGGGAGAACCTCTTGGATTTTCTCGAGTTGCGACAGGTGCTCTCGTCTTACGTCAGGGATCTCAGGGACCCGTTCTGGTGGCCTCAGGAAGGGCCAGTCCCCATGCGAGTTGCTCGGGGGCCTCTCCGAATTCCTTTCCCGTCGATGCCGGGGCCTAAGAACTTGTGTGGAGTCGGTGCCGGAACCTGAGGTTTCCTCTCCAGTGCTGACATGGATCTTGGGGTACTTCTGGAGTCTCCCCAGGGGAGTCAGTCCTCGTCTCGAGTGGGGGCATGCACGTGTGCTTTCCTCCCGAGCTGAAGCAGCAGTGTCACGCTTCCCTTCTCGTGGATCAAGGATCTGTGGCTTTCCCTTGAGGCTTTCCCTGGAGGCTTTCCCAGAATGTTTTCCCACAGGGCTGTCCCACGTGCCACCGTGGTGTGAGTCGATCATCGGCTTGAAAGTAGAGGCAGTGCAGGGAAAACAGGTTTCCCTGGAATGGACTGAGACATCTGGGGGACTCTGGAAATGGTGGCACGACCCTGGAGTTCCTCTCGCCTTTCCTGTGGAGAGCGCCTCCTCTTGAGATGCGACGGCAACGCGGGGAATTCTTTCCCCACGACTCAGGGAAAGGATCCCTCCTCTCGAGCTAGGAGGCGGAAACGGGGCTCCTCTGCATGTGGGCGGGAATCACGCGCTTCCTATCGAGTGGAGACGGGTATGTCGCGGAACTTCTTGAGTTGCAGCAAGGGTGTGAAGGACCCTTTGGAATTTCCAGAGGTTAGGTGTGATTAGCCTCCAGAGGCCTCAGCGCAAATGAGCCTCATCTCGGCTGGAAGGGAGAACCTCCTGGAATTTCTCGAGTTCCGGCAGGTGCTCTCGACTTACGACGGGGACCTCAGGGACCCGCTCTGGTGGCCTCAGTAAAGGCCAGTCCCCATGCGAGTTGCTCGGGGGCCTCTCGGGATTCCTGTCCCGTCGATGCCGGGGCTAAGACGATGTGTGGAGTCGGTGCCGGAACCTGAGGATTCCTCTCCAGTGCTGACATGGATGTTGGGGTACTTCGGGAGTCTCCCCAGGGGAGTCAGTCCTCATTCGAGTGGGGGCATTGAAGAGCGCTTTCCTTCCGAGCTGTAGCAGCAGTGTCATTCTTCCCGTCGAGTGGATCAAGGGATCAGTGGCTTTCCCTCGAGGCTTTCCCATGAGGCTTTCTCACGAGGCTTTCCCACAGGGCTGTCCCACGTGCCCCCGTGCTGTAAGTCGATCCTCGGTTTGAAAGTCGAGGGAGTGCAGGGAAAACAGGTTTCCCTGGAATGGACTGAGATATCTGGGGTACTCTGGGAATGGTGGCACGACCCTGGAGTTCCTCTCACCTTTCCTGTGGAGAGCGCCTCCTCTTGAGTTGTGACGGGAAGACCGGGAATTCTTTCCCCACCACGCAGGGAAAGGATCCCTCCTCTCGAGCTAGGAGGCGGAAAAGGGGCTCCTCTGGATGTGGGCGGGACTCTCGTGCTTCCTCTGGAGTGGAGACGGTATGTCGGGGAACTTCTTGAGTTGCAGCAAGGGTGTGAAGGACCCTTTTCGAAGTTCCAGAGCTTAGGTGTGATTAGCCTCGAGACGCCTAGTCGGAAATGGGCCTCATCTCGCCTGGAGGGGAGAACCTCCTGGATTTTCTCGAGTTGCGGCAGGTGCTCTCGAGTTATGACGGGGACATAAGGGACCCTCTCTGGTGGCCTCAGGAAAGGCCAGACGCCATGCGAGTTGCTCGGGGGCCTCTCGGGATTCCTCTCCCATAGATGCAGTCGCCTAAGACCTTGTGTGGAGTCGGTGCCGGAACCTGAGGATTCCTCTCCAGTGCTTACATGGATCTTGGGGTACTTCTGGAGTCCCCCAGGTGAGTCAGTCCTCATATCTATTGGGGGCATGCATGTGCAATTTCCTCCAGAGCTGTAGCAGCAGTGTCACTCTTCCCTTCGCGTGGATCCAGGAATCTGTGGCTTTCCTTGGAGGCTTTCCCATGAGGCTTTCCCCCGAGGCTTTCCCACGACGTTTTCCCACTGGGCTGTCCCACGTACCACCGTGGTGTGAGTCGATCCTCGGCTTGAAAGTCGAGGCAGTGCTGGGAAAACTGGTTTCCCTGTTATACTGAGCATCTGGGGGACTCTGGGAATAGTGGCACGACCCAGGAGTTCCTCTCGCCTTTCCTGTGGTGAGCGCCTCCACTTGAGATGCGACGGGATCGCCGGGAATTCTTTCTCGACCACACAGGAAAAGAATCCCTCCTCTGGAACTATGAAGCGGAAACGGGGCTCCTCTGGATGTGGGTGGGACTCTCGTGCTTCCTCTCGATTGGAAACAGGTATGTCGAGGAACTTCTTGTGTTGCAGCAAGTGTGTTAAGGACCCTTTTGAAGTTCCAGAGGTTAGGTGTGATTAGCATCGAGACGCCTCAGGGGAAATGGGCCTCATCTCGACTGAAGGGGAGAACCTCCCGGATTTTCTCGAGTTGCGGCAGGTACTGTGGACTTAAGACGGGGACCTCAGGGACCGCCCTGGTGGCCTCAGGAAATGCCAGTCCCCATGCGAATTGTTCGGGGGCCTCTCGGGATTCCTCTCCCGTCGATGCCGGGGCCTAAGACCTTGTGTGTAGTCGATGCCGGAACCTGAGGATTCCTCTCCAGCCCTGACATGGATCTTGGGGTACTTCTGGAGTCTCCCCAGGGAAGTCAGTCCTCGTCTCGAGTGGGGGCATGCTCGTGCGCTTTCCTCCCGAGCTGGAGCAGCTGTGTCGCTCTTCCCTTCGCGTGGATCAAGGGATATGTGGCTTTCCCTCGAGGCTTTCCTACGAGGCTTTCCCACGAGGCTTTCCCACAGGGCTGTTCCACGTGCCACCGTGGTTTGAGTCGATCCTCGGCTTGAAAGTCGAGGCAGTGCAGGGAAAACAGGTTTCCCTGGAATGGACTGAGACATGTGGGGGATTCTGGGAATGGTGGCACGACCCTGGAGTTCCTCTCGCCTTTCCTGTGGAGAGCGCCTCCTCTTGAAATGCGACGGGAACGCCGGGAATTCTTTCCCGACCACGCAGGGAAAGGATCCCTCCTCTCGAGCTAGGAGGCGGAAACAGGGCTCCTCTGGATGTGGGAGGGACTCTCGTGCTTCCTCTGGATTGGAGACGGGTATGTCGGGGAACTTCTTGAGTTGCAGCAAGGGTGTGAAGGGCCCTTTGGAAGTTCCAGAGGTTAGGTGTGATTAGCCTCGAGACTGCCTCAGCGGAAATGGGCCTCATCTCGCCTGTAGGGGAAAACCTCCTGGATTTTCTCGAGTTGCGGCAGGTGCTCTCGACTTACGACGGGGACCTCAGGGACCCGCTCTGGTGGCCTCAGGAAAGTCCAGTCCCCATGCGAGTTGCTCGGGGGCCTTTCGGGATTCCTCTCCCGTCAATGCCGGTGCCTCAGATCTTGTGTGGAGTCAGTGCCGGAACCTGCGATTCCTCTCCAGAGCTGACATGGATCTTGAGGTACTTCTGGAGTCTCCCCAGGGGAGTCAGTCCGCGTCTCTAGTCGGGGCATGCACGTGCGCTTTCCTCCCGAGCTGTAGCAGCACTGTCGCGCTTCCCTTTGCGTGGATCAACGGATCTGTAGCTTTCCCTCGAGGCTTTCCCACGAGGCTTTCCCACGAGGCTTTCCCACAGGGCTGTCCCACGTGCCACTGTGGTGTGAGTCGATCCTTGGGTTGAAAGTCGAGGCAGTGCAGGGAAAACAGGTTTCCCTGGAATGGACTGAGACATCTGGGGGACTCTGGGAATGGTGGCACGACCCTGGAGTTCCTCTCGCCTTTCCTGTGGAGAGCGCCTGCCGGAAGCCTTTGTGAGGAATCCCGCCCGTGACAAGGTCATGAGGAAGGAAGCTGACATACGCAAGGCGTGCTCAGACTTCAGGGGCCCCTCTGGAAATTCCTAAGCATGTACCCCAACAAAAATCTGCCGGCTTTTGTGCTCTGCTTTTCCACTCTTCTGACATTTTCTGGAAAAAGTCAATTCAGGGCTTTAGTCTTCTGCATTTGAAAGAGTGTTTCAATCCAAAAAACCCCTCTGATGGCTTTCTAGCCTGCCTGCAGGACTCTGCAAGTGTGTTTGTTTTGAGGCCTCCTGACCGCAGGAGGCACAGGAAGCTTAAAACATCCTAGGAATGTAGGGGCTTCCGAGGAGTCAAAATCTTTAGAATAGGACTGAGTATAAGTTTCATTTGTTGAGTCAATGTTTGCTGCCAAATTTTCATATCCTTTATTTTTAGATATAGTTGGTATATAGAAAAACAAGTAGTAGACCTAGTATTAGCAACATTAGATCCTCGAGTTAAGTACCTTCTTTGTTATATCCCACTGCACCTTTGTTCTATCGCACTGCACCTTTGTTCTATAGAGATGTAACTTTAATGCTTTAAGGAGATGCAGATTAAAAAAAACACTTCAGGGGAAACAAAATTAACATTCATTAAGGAAGAGAGCTAAAAAGTGTTAACAAGCCTCTTGGCCAGAAGATAATGTAAATCACCAGAGACCTTTTGTATACAAAAATGATGTATAGAAAGAGTCTGGGCTGCGAACGCTACATAATTCTGTGTTACCCATTGATCTCCATGTTTTATCAAAAGTATAAAAGGCCTTCTGAACAATAAAGGATTGGACCAGTTTCTCGAACTAGTCTCTCGGCCTAGTTTCTTGGGACTCTGGATCCCCCCATGTCTCTCTCTCTCTCTTCTTCTCTCCCCTTCCCTCTCTCTGCTCTTTACTTTAACTTCAGGCTGAATCTCCATCTGGGGCGCGGAGGCTCGCCAGGTCTACTTACTTGCCCCGGCTGTTAAGACCCGCACGAAAGGGAGCTTAAGGCGAGGGCACCCTTAGATATTCAAGCGGGCGCCGGTGGCCAAACGTAGATGGTGCAAATTCCTTGTCTGGAATTTTAATGGCCTTCCGTGAAAACCAAGCTATTCAGCCCTCTTCCTCCACTTAATCTTCTTATTACACTATAGTTTCTTAACCTAATCTTACATTAATAAACAAACAAGTCTTTCCACGCCAACGCCATCCACCCTTCGAATTCCCTGGATGCCACCGGGGCTGGACCCTGGCAAGCGCCTCCACTTGAGATGCGACGGGAACGCGGGGAATTCTTTCCCCACCACGCAGGAAAAGGATCCCTCCTCTCGAGCGAGGAGGCGGAAACGGGGCTCCTCTGGATGTGGGCGGGACTCTCGTGCTTCCTCTCGAGTGGAGACGGGTATGTCAGAGAACTTCTTGAGTTGCAGCAAGGGTGTGAAGGACCCTTTGGAAGTTCCAGATGTTAGATGTGATTAGCCTCGAGATGCCTCAGCGGAAATGGGCCTCATTTCGCCTGGAGGGGAGAACCTCCTGGATTTTCTCGGAGTTGCGGCAGGTGCTCTCGACTTACGACGGGGGACCTCAGGGACCCGCTCTGGTGGCCTCAGGAAAGTCCAGTCCCATGCGAGTTGCTCGGGGGCCTCTCGGGATTCCTCTCCCATCGATGCGGGGCCCTAGATCTTGTGTGGAATCGGTGCCGTAACCTGAGCATTCCTCTCCAGTGCTGACATGGATCTTGGGGACTGGGGTAACTTCTGGAGGTCTGCCAAGGAGTCAGTC
>NW_017203603.1:0-5963 GCF_001704415.2 Capra hircus | reverse complement strand
CCCTGGAGTTCCTCTCGCCTTTCCTGTGGAGAGCGCCCCCTCTGAGCTGCGATGGGAAGGCCAGGAATTCTTTCCCGAACACGCAGGGAAAGGAACCCTCCTCTCGAGCTAGGAGGCGGAAACGGGGCTCCTCTGGATGTGGGCGGGACTCTCGTGCTTCCTCTCAAGTGGAGACGGGTATGTCGGGGAACTTCTTGAGTTGCAGCAAGGGTGTGAAGGACCCTTTGGAAGTTCCAGAGGTTAGGTGTGATTAGCCTCGAGACGCCTCCGTGGAAATGGGCCTCATCTCGCCTGGATGGGAGAACCTCCTGGATTTTCTCGAGTTGCGGCAGGTGCTCTCGACTTACGACGGGGCCCTCAGGGACCCGCTCTGGTGGCCTCAGGAAAGGCCAGTCACCATACGAATTGCTTGGGGCCTCTCGCAATTCCTCTCCGTTGATGCTGCGGCCTAAGACCTTGTGTGGTGTCGGTTCCGGAACCTGAGGATTCCTCTCCAGTGGTGACATGGATCTTGGGGAACTTCTGGAGTCTCCCCAGGGGAGTCAGTCCTCGTCTCGAGTGGGGACATGCACGTGCGCTTTCCTCCCGATCTGTAGCATCAGTGTCGCACTTTCCTTCTCGTGATCAAGGGATCTTTGGCTTTCCCCCGAGGCTTTCCCACGAGGCTTTCCCACGAGGCTTACCCACAGGGCTGTCCCAGGTGCCACCGTGGTGTGAGTCCATCCTCGGCTTGAACGTCGAGGCAATGCAGGGAAAGCAGGTTTCCCTGGAATGGACTGAGACATCTGGGGGACTCTGGGAATGGTGGCACAGCCCTGGAGTTCCTCTCGCCTTTCTTGTGGAGAGCGCCTCCTCTTGAGATGCGACGGGAACGCCGGGAATTCTTTCCCGACCACGCAGGGAAAGGATCCTCCTCTGGAGCTATGAGGCGGAAACGGGGCTCCTCTGGATGTGGGGGCAACTCTCCTGCTTCCTCTCGAGTGGAGACCGGTATGTCGGGGAACTTCTTGAGTCGCAGCAAGGGTGTGAAGGACCCTTTGGAAGTTCCAGAGGTTAGGTGTGATTAGCCTCCAGACGCCTCAGCGGAAATGGGCCTCATCTCGCCTGGAGGGGAGAACCTCCTGGATTTTTTCGAGTTGCGGCAGGTGCTCTCGACTTACGAATGGAACTTCAGGGACCCGCTCTGGTGGCCTCAGGAAAGGCCAGTCCCCATGCGAGTTGCTCGGGGCCTCTCGGGATTCCTCTCCCGTCGATGCCGGGGCCTAAGACCTTGTGTGGAGTCAATGCCGGAACCTGAGGATTCCTCTCCAGTGCCGACATGGATCTTCGGGGACTTCTGGAGTCTCCCCAGGGGCGTCAGACCTCGGCTCCAGTGGGGGCATGCACGTGCGCTTTCCTCCCGAGCTGTAGCAGCAGTGTCACACTTCCCTTCGCGTGGATCTAGGGATCTGTGGCTTTCCCTCGAGTCTTTCCCAAGAGGCTTTCCCACGAGGCTTTCCCACAGGGCTGTCCAACGTGCCACCATGGTGTGAGTCGATCCTCGGCTTGAAAGTCGAGGCAGTGCAGGGAAAACACGTTTCCCTGGAGTGGACTGAGACATCTGGGGACTCTGGAAATGGTCGCACGACCCTGGAGTTCCTCTCGCCTTTCCTGTGGAGAGCGCCCCCTCTTGAGCTGCGATGGGAAGGCCAGGAATTCTTTCCCGAACTCGCAGGGAAAGGAACCCTCCTCTCGAGCTAGGAGGCGGAAACGGGGCTCCTCAGGATGTGGGCGGGACTCTCGTGCTTCCTCTCTAGTGGAGACGTGTATGTCGGGGAACTTCTTGAGTTGCAGCAAGGGTGTGAAGGACCCTTTGGAAGTTCCAGAGGTTAGGTGTGATTAGCCTCGAGACGCCTCAGCGGAAAAGGGCCTCATCTCCCCTGGAGGGGAGAACCTCCTGGATTTTCTCGAGTTGCGGCAGGTGCTCTCAACTTACGACGGGGACCTCAGGTACCCGCTCTGGTGGCCTCAGGAAAGGCCAGTCCGCATGCGAGTTGCTCGGGGCCTCTCGGGATTCCTCTCCCGTCGATGCCGGGGCCTAAGACTGCCAGGAGCCAGTGTGAGGAAGCCCGCCCGTGACAAGGTTATGAGGAAGGAAGCTGACATAGTAACGCGTGCTCAGACTTCATGGACCCCTCTGGAAATTTTTAAGCATGTACCCCAGCAAAAATCTGCCGGTTTTTGTGCTCTGCTTTTTCACTCTTCTGACCTTTTCTGGAAAAAGTCAATTCAGGGCGTTACTCTTCTGCATTTGAAAGAGTGTTTCAATCCAAAAACCCTCTGATGGCTTTCTAGCCTGCCTGTAGGACTCGTACAGCTGCGCTTGTGATTGTTTGAGGCCTCCTGACCGCAGGAGGCACAGGAAGCTTAAAACATCCTAGGAATGCAGGAGCTTCCGAGGAGTCAAAATCTTTAGAATAGGACTGATTAAAAGTTTCATTTTTTGTGTCAATGCTTGCTGCCAAATTTTCATATCCTTTGTTTTTAGATATAGTTGGTATATAGAAAAACAAGTAGTAGACCTGGTATTAGCAACATTAGATCTTTGAGTTAAGTACCTTCTTTGTTATAACCCACTGCACCTTTGTTCTATAGAGATGTAACTTTAATGCTTTAAGGAGATGCAGATTAAAGAAAAACACTTCAGGGGAAACAAAATTAACATTCATTAAGGAAGAGAGCCAAAAAGTGTTAACAAGCCTCTTGGCCAAAAGATAATGTAAATCACCTGAGACCTTTTGTATACAAAATGATATACAGAAAGAATCTGGGTTGCGAACACTACATAATTTTGTGTTATCCATTGATCTCCATGTTTTATCAAAAGTATAAAAGGCCTTCTGAACAATAAAGGAGGAGGCCAGGGGCCGGGGGCCAATTTTCTCGGACCAGCTTCTCGAACTAGTCTCTCAGCCTGGTTTCTTTAGACTCTGGCTCCCCCCGTGTCTTTCTCTCTCTTTCTTCTTCTCTACCTTTCCTTCTCACTGCTCTTTACTTTAACTTCAGGCTGAATCTCCACCTGGAGTGTGGAGGCTTGTGCCATCTACGCCCTGGCTGTTAAGACCCGCACGAAAGGGAGCTTAAGGCGAGGCACCCTTAGATATTCAAGCGGCGCTGGTGGCCCAACGTAGGTGGTGCAAATTCCTTGTCTGAAATTTTACTGGCCGTCCGCGTAAACCAAGCTATTCAGCCCTCTTCCTCCACTTAATCTTCTTACTACACTATAGTTTCCTAATCTAATCTTACATTAATAAATAAACAAGACTTTTCACGCCAACGCCGTCCACCCTTCAAATTCCCTGGATCCACCGGGGCTGGACCCCGGCATAAGACCTTGAGTGGAGTCGGTGCCGGAACCTGAGGATTCCTCTCCAGTGCTGACATGGATCTTGGGGGTACTTCCTGAGTCTCCCCAGGGGAGTCAGTCCTCATCTCGAGTGGAGGCATGCACGTGCGATTTCCTCCCGAGCTGTAGCAGCAGTGTCACGCTTCCCTACGCATGCATCAAGGGATCTGTGGCTTTCCCTCGAGTCATTCCACGAGGCTTTCCCACAGGGCTGTCCCACGTGCCACCGTGGTGTGAGTCGATCCTCGGCTTGAAAGTCGAGGCAGTGCAGGGAAAACAGGTTTCCCTGGAATGGACTGAGACATCTGGGGGACTCTGGGAATGGTGGCACGACCCTGGAGTTCCCTCTCGCCTTTCCTGCGGAGAGCCCCTCCTCTTGAGATGCGACGGAAAACGCCGGGGAATTCTTTCCCAACACGCAGGAAATGGATCCCTCCTCTCGAGCTAGGAGGCGGAAACGGGGCTCCTCTGGATGTGGGCGAGACTCTCGTGCTTCCTCTCGAGCGGAGACGGGTATGTCGGGGAACTTCTTGAGTTGCAACCAGGGTGTGAAGGACCCTTTGGAAGTTCCAGATGTTAGGTGTGATTTGCCTGGAGACGCCTCAGCGGAAATGGGCCTCATCTCGCCTGGAGGGGAGAACCTCCTGGATTTTCTCGAGTTGCGGCAGGTTCTCTTGACTTACGGCGGGGACCTCAGGGACCCGCTCTGGTGGCCTCAGGAAAGGCCAGTCCCCATGCGAGTTGCTCGGGGGCCACGGGATTCCTCTCCCGTCGGTGCTGGGGCCTAAGATCTTGTGTCAAGTGGGTGCGGAACCTGAGGATTCCTCTCACTGCTGACATGGATCTTGGGGTACTTCTGGAGTCTCCCCAGGGGAGTCAGTCCTCGTCTCGAATGGTGTCATGCACGTGCGCTTTCCTCCCGAGCTGGAGAAGCAGTGTCGAGCTTCCCTTCGCGTGGATCAAGGGATCTGTGGCTTTCCCTCGAGGCTTTCCCACGAGGCCTTCCCACGAGGCTTTCCCACGAGGTTATCCCAGGAGGCTTTCCCACAGGGCAGTCCCACGTGCCACCGTGGTGTGAGTCGATCCTCGGCTTGAAAGTCGAGGCAGTGCAGGGAAAACAGTTTTGTCTGGAATCGACTTGACATCTGGGGGACTCTGGGAATGGTGGCACGACGCTGGAGTTCTTCTTGCCTTTCCTGTGGAGAGCGCCTCCTCTTGAGTTGCGACGGGAACACTGGGAATTCTTTCCCGACCAAGCAGGGAAAGGATCCCTCCTCTCGAGCTAGGAGGCAGAGACGGGTCTACTCTGGATGTGGGCGGGACTCTCGTGCTTCCTCTCGAGTGGAGACGGGTAAGTCGGGGAACTTTTTGAGTTGCAGCAAGGGTGTGAAGGACCCTTTGGAAGTTCCAGAGGTTAGGTGTGATTAGACTCGAGAAGCCTCAGCGGAAATGGGCCTCATCTCGCTTCGAGGGGAGAACTTCATGGATTTTCTCGAGTTGAGGCAGGTGGTCTCGACTTACGACGGGGAACTCTGCGAACCGCTCAGGTGGCCTCAGGAAAGGCCAGTCCCCATGCGAGTTGCTCGGGGAACTCTCGGGATTCCCCTCCCATCGATGCCGAGGCCTAAGACCTGTGTGGAGTCGGTGCTGGAACATGAGGATTCCTCTCCAGTGCTGACATGGATCTTGGGTACTTCTGAAGTCTCCCCAGGGGAGTCAGTCTTCGTCTCGTGTGGGGATATGCACGTGCGCTTTCCTCTCGAGCTGTAGCAGCAGTGTCACACTTCCCTTTGCGAGGATCAAGGGATCAGGGGCTTTCCCTGGAGGATTTCCCACGAGGCTTTCACGAGGCTTTCCCACGAGGCTTTCCCACGAGGCTTTCCCACGAGGGCTGTCCCACGTGCCACCGAGGTGTGAGTCGATCCTCCGCCTGAAAGTCGAGGCAGTGCAGGGAAAACATGTTTCCCTGGAATGGACTGAGACATCTGGGGCACTCTGGAAATGGTGGCACGACCCTGGAGTTCCTCTCGACTTTCCTGTGGAGAGCGCCTCCTCTTGAGATGCGACGGGAACGCGGGAATTCTTTCCAGACCACGCAGGGAAAGGATCCCTACTCTCGAGCTAGGAGGCGGAAACGGGGCTCCTCTGGATGTGGGCGGGACTCTCGTGCTTCCTCTCGAGTGGAGACGGGTATGTCGGGGAACTTCTTGAGTTGCAGCTAGGGTGTGAAGGACCCTTTGAAAGTTCCAGGGGTTAGATGTGATTAGCCTCGAGACCCCTCAGCAGAAATGGGCCTCATCTCGCCTGGAGGGGAGAACCTCCTGGATTTTTCTCGAGTTACAACAGGTGCTCTCGACTTTCGACGGGACCTCAGGGACCCGCTCTGGTGGCCTCAGGAAAGGCCAGTCCCCATGCGAGTTGCTCGGGGGCCACTCGGGATCCCCCTCCCATCGATGGTGGTGCCTAAGACCTTGAATGGAGTCGGTGCCGGATCCTGAGGATTTCTCTCCAGTGCTGACATGGACCTCGGGGTACTTCTGGAGTCTCCCCAGGGGAGTCAGTCCTCGTCTCGGTTGGG
>NW_017203602.1:0-5963 GCF_001704415.2 Capra hircus | reverse complement strand
GTCTCGAGTGGAGACGGGTATGTTGGGGAACTTCTTGAGTTGCAGCAAGGTTTGATGCACCCTTTGGAAGTTCCAGAGGATACATGGATTTGCCTCGACACGCTTCAGCGGAAATAGGCCTCATCTCGCCTGGAGGGAGAACCTCCTGGATTTTCTCAGGTTGCCGAAGGTGCTCTCGACTTACGACGGGGGACCTCAGCGACCCGCTCTGGTGGCCTCAGGAAAGGTTAGGCCCCATGCGAGTTGCTCAGGGGCCTCTCGGGATTCCTCTCCCCGTCAATGTTCGTACCTAAGACCTTGTGTGGAGTCGGTGCCGGAACCTGAGGATTCCTCTCCAGTGCTGACATGGACCTTGGGGTACTTCTGGGGTCTCCCCCAGGGAAGTCAGTCCTCGTCTCTTTGGGGGCATGCACCTGCGCTTTCCTCCCAAGCTGTAGCAGCAGTGTCACGCTTCCCTTCTCGAGGATCAGGGATCTGTGGCTTCCCTCGAGGCTTCCACCAGGCTTTCCAACGAGGCTTTCCCACAGGGCTGTTCCACGTGGCACCGTTTAGTGAGTCGATCCTCGGCTTGAAAGTTGAGGTAGGACAGGGAAAACAGGTTTCCCTGGAATGGACTGAGATTTCTGGGGGGACTGTATTAACGGTGGCACGACCCTGGAGTTCCTCTCGCCTCTCCTGTGGAGAGCGCCTCTCTTCAGAAGCGACGGGAACCCCGGGAATTCTTGACTGACCACGCAGGGAAAGGATCCCTCCCTCTCGAGCTATGAGGCGGAAACGGGGCTCCTCTGGAGGTGGGCGGGACTCTCGTGCTTATTCTCGAGTGGAGACGGGTATGTCGGGTAACTTCTTGAGTTGCAACAAGGGTGTGAAGGACCGTTTGGAACTTCCAGAAGTTAGGTGTGATTAGCTTCGAGACGCCTCAGGGGAAACGGGCGTCATCTCGCCTGGAGGGGTGAACCTCCTGGATTTTCTCGAGTTGCGGCAGGTGCTCTCGAGTTACGAAGGGGACCTCCGGGACCCGCTCTGGTGGGCCTCAGGAAAGGCCAGTCCCCATGCGAGTTGCTCGGGGTCCTGTCGGGATTTCTCTCCCGTCGATGCCAGGTCCTAAGACCTTGAGTGGAGTTGGTGCCCCAACCGGAGGATTCCTCTCCTGTTCTGACATGGATCTTGGGTACGTCTGGAGTCTCCCCAGCGGAGTCAGTCCTCGTATGGAGTGGGGGCATGCACGTGCTCTTTCCTCCCGAGCTGTAGCAGCAGTTTCCCGCTTCCCTTCGCGAGGATCACGGGGTCTGTGGGTTTCCCACGAGGCTTTCCACGAGGCTTTCCCACAGGGCTGTCCCACGTGCCACCGTGCTGTGAGTCTATCCTCGGCTTGAAAGTCGATGCAGTGCAGGGAAAACAGGTTTCCCTGGAATGGACTGAGACATCTGGGGGACTCTGGGAATGGTGGCACGACACTGGAGTTCCTCTCGCCTTTCCTGTGGAGAGCGCCTCCTCTTTAGATGCGACGGAAACGCCGGGAATTCTTTCCCGAACACGCAGTGAAAGGATCCCTCCTCAAGAGCTAGGAGGCGGAAACGGGTCTCCTCTGGATGTGGGCGGGACTTTCGTGCTTCCTCTCGAGTGGAGACGGGTATGTCGGGGAACTTCTTGAGTTGCAGCAAGGGTGTGAAGGACCCTTTGGAAGTTCCAGAGTTTAGGTGTGATTACTCTCGAGACGCCGCAGAGAAAATGGGCCTCATCTAGACTGGAGCAGAGAACCTCTTGGATTTTCTCGAGTTGCGGCAGGTGCTCTCGACATAAGTCCGTGACCTCAGGGACAGTGTAGCAGAAGTGTCACGCTTCCCCGTCGTGGGGATCAAAGGATCTTTGGCTTTCCCTCGAGCTTTCCCACGAGGCTTTCCCACAGGGCTGCCACGTGCCACCATGGTGTGAGTGGATCCTCGGCTTGAAAGTCGAGGCAGTGCAGGGAAAACAGGTTCCTCTGAAATGGACTGAGACATATGGGGGACTCTTCGAATGGTGGCACGACCCTGGAGTACTCTCGCCTTTCCTATTGAGAGCCCTTGCTCTTGAGATGCCAAGGGAACGCCGAAAAAACTTTCCTGACTAAGCAGGATAGGATCCTTCATCTCGAGCTGCCAGGCGGAAACGGGTTCCTCTGAATGTGAGTCTCCCCAGGGGAGTCAGTCCTCGTCTCGAGTGGGGCATGCACGTGCCCTTTCCTCCCGAGCTGTAGCAGCAGTGTCACGCTTCCCTTCGCGTGGATCAAGGGATCAGGGCTTTCCCTCGAGGCTTTCCCCATGAGGCTTTCCCACGTGGCTTTCCCACAGGGCTGTCCACGTGCCACCGTGGTGTGAGTCGATCCTCGGCTTGAAAGTCGAGGCAGTGCAGGGAAAACAGGTTTCCCTGGAATGGACTGAGACATCTGGGGGACTCTGGAATGGTGGCACGGCCCTGAAGTTCCTCTCGCCTTTCCTGTGGAGAGCGCCTCCTCTTGAGATGCGACGGGAACGCCGGGAATCTTTTCCGACCACGCAGGGAATGGATCCCTCCTCTCGAGCTATGAGGTGGAAATGGGGCTCCTCTGGATGTGGGCGGGACTCTCGTGCTTCCTCTGAGTGGAGACGGGTATGTTGGGGATCTTCTAGAGTTGCAGCAAGGGGTGTGAAGGACCCTTTGGAATTTCCAGAGGTTAGGTGTGATTTGCCTCGAGACACCTCAGCGGCAAATGGGCCTCATCTCGCCTGGAGGGGACAACCTCCTGGATTTTCTCGAGTTGCGGCAGGGGCTCTCAACTTACGACGGGGACCTCAGGGATCCGCTCTGGTGGCCTTAGGAAAGGCCAGTCCCCATGTGAGTTGCTCGGGGCCTATCGGGATTCCTCTCCCGTCGATGCCGGGGCCTAAGACCTTGTGTGGAGTCCGGTGCCGAACCTGAGGATTCCTCTCCAGTGCTGACATGGGATTTTGGGGTACTTCTGGAGTCTCCCCAGGGGAGTCAGTCCTCGTCTCGAGTGGGGGCATGCACGTTGCCCTTTCCTCCCGAGCTGTAGCAGCAGTGTCACGCTTCCCTTCGCGTGGATCAAGGGATCTGTGGCTTTCCCTTGAGGCTTTCCCATGAGGCTTTCCCACAGGGCTGTCCCACGTACCACCGTGGTGTGAGTCGATCCTCAGGCTTGAAAGTCGAGGCAGTTCAGGGAAAACAGGTTTCCCTGGAATGGACTGAGACATCTGGTGGACTCAGGGAATGGTGGCACGACCCTGCAGTTCCTCTCGCCTTTCCTGTGGAGAGCGCCTTCTCTTGAGATGCGACGGGAACGCCGGGAATTCTTTCCCGACCACGCAGGGAAAGGATCCTTCCTCTCGAGCTAGGAGGGGGAAACGGGGCTCCTCTGGATGTGGGCGGTACTCTCGTCGTGCTTCCTCTCGAGTGGAGACGGGTATGTCGGGGAACTTCTTGAGTTGCAGCAAGGGTGTGAAGGACCCTTTGGAAGTTCCAGGTGTTAGATGTGATTAGCCTCGTGACGCACAGCGGAAATGAGCCTCATCTCGCCTGGAGGGGAGAACCTCCTGGATTTTCTCGAGGTACGGCAGGTGCTCTCGACTTACTACGGGGACCTCAGGGACCCGCTCTGGTGGCCTCAGGAAAGGCCAGTCCCCATGCGAGTTGCTCGGGGGCCTCTCGGGATTCCTCTCCCGTCGATGCCGGGGCCTAAGACCTTGTGTGGAGTCGGTGCCGGAACCTGAGGATTCCTCTCCAGTGCTGACATGGATCTTGGGGTTCTTCTGGAGTCTCCCCAGGGGAGTCAGTCCTCGTCTCGAGTGGGGGCATGCACGTGTGCTTTCCTTCCGAGCTGTAGCAGCAGTGTCACGCTTCCCTTCGCGTGAATCAAGGGATCTGTGGCTTTCCCTCGAGGCTTTCCCAGGAGGGATTCCCACGAGTCCTTTCCCACAGGGCTGTCCCACGTGCCACCGTGGTGTGTGTCGATCCTCGGCTTGAAAGTCGAGGCAGTGCGGGGAAATCACGATTCCCTGGAATGGACTGAGACATCTGGGGGACTCTAGGAATGGTGGCCACGACCCTGGAGTTCCTCTCGCCATTCCTGTGGAGAGCGCCTCCCCTTGAGATGCGACGGAACGCTGGGAATTCTTTCCCGACCACGCAGGAAAAGGATCCCTCCTCTCGACCTAGGAGGCGGAAACGGGGCTCCTCTGGATGTGGGCGGGACTCTCGTGCTTCCTCTCGAGTGGAGACGGGTATGTCGGGGAACTTCTTAAGTTGCAGCAAGAGTGTGAAGGACCCATTGGGAGTTCCAGAGGTTAGATGTGATTAGCCTCGAGACACCTCAGCTGGAATGGCCTCATCTCGCCTGGAGGGGAGAACCTCCTGGATTTCTCGAGTTGTGGCAGGTGCTCTCGATTTACGACGGGGACCTCAGGGACGCGCTCTGGTGGCCTCAGGAAAGGCCAGTCCCCATGCGAGTTGATCGGGGCCCTCTCGGGATTCATCTCCCGTCGATGCCGGGGCCTAAGACCTTGTGTGAAGTCGGTGCCAGAACCTGAGGATTCCGCTCCAGTGCTGACATGGATCTTGGGGTACTTCTGGAGTCTCCCCAGGGGAGTCAGTCCTTGTCTCGAGTGGGGGCATGCACGTGCGCTTTCCTCCCCGAGCTGTAGTCAGCAGTGTCGCGCTTCCCTTCGCCGTGGATCAAGGGATCTGTGGCTTCCCCTCGAGGCTTTCCCCACGAGGCTTTCCCACGAGGCTTTCCCACGAGGCTTTCCCACAGGGCTGTCCCACGTGCCACCGTGGTGTGAGTCGATGCTCGGCTTGAAAAGTCGAGGCAGTGCAGGGAAAACAGGTTTCCCTGGAATGGACTGAGACATCTGGGGACTCTGGGAATCGGAAGGCACGACCCTGGAGTTCCTCTCGCCTTTCCTGTGGAAAAGCGCCTCCTCTTGAGATGCGACGGGAAGGCCAGGAATTCTTTCCCGATCCACGCAGGGAAAGGATCCCTCCTCTCGAGCTAGGAGGCGGAAACGGGGCTCCTCTGGATGTGGGCGGGACTCTCGTGCTTCCTCTCGAGTGGAGACGGGTATGTCGGGAAATTCTTGAGTTGCAGCAAGGGTGTGAAGGACCCTTTGGAAGTTCCAGAGGTTAGGTGTGATTAGCCTCGATACGCCTCAGCGGAAATGGGCCTCATCTCGCCTGGAGGGGAGAACCTCCTGAATTTTCTCGAGTTGCGGCAGGTGCTCTCGACTTTCGACGGGGATCTCAGGGACCCGCTCTGGTGGCCTCAGGAAAGGCCAGTCCCCATGCGAGTTGCTCGCGGGCCTCTCGGATTCTCCCGTCGATGCCGGGGGCCTAAGAGATCTTGAGTGGAGTCGGTGCCGAAACCTGAGGATTCCTCTCCAGTGCTGACATGGATCTTGGGTACTTCTGGAGTCTCCCCGAGGAAAGTCATTCTGCATCTCGAGTTGGGCAGGGACATGCGATTTCCTCCCGAGCTGTAGCAGCAGTGTCACGCTTCCCTTTGCGTGGATCAAGGGATCTGTGGCTTTCCCTCGAGGCTTTCCCACAGGGCTGTCCCACGTGCCACCGTGGTGTGAGTCGATCCTCAGCTTGAAAGTCGAGGCAGCAGGGAAAACAGGTTTCCCTGGAATGTACTGAGACATCTGGGGGGACTCTGGGAATGGTGGCACGACCCTGGAGTTCCTCTTGCCTTTCCTGTAGAGAGCGCGCCTCCTCTTGAGATGCGACCGGAATGCCAGGAATTCTTTCTCGACCACGCAGGGAAAGGATCCCGCCTCTCGAGCTAGGGGGCGGAAACGGGATCCTCTGGATGTGGCGGCCGACTCTCGAGCTTCCTCTTGAGTGGAGACGGGTATTTCGGGCGAACTTCTTGAGTTGCAGCAAGGGGTGTGAAGGAGCCTTTGGAAGTTCGAGACGTTAGATGTGATTAG
>NW_017203601.1:0-5964 GCF_001704415.2 Capra hircus | reverse complement strand
GTTGGTATATAGAAAAACAAGTAGTAGACCTGGTATTAGCAATTAGATCTTCGAGTTAAGTACCTTCTTGTTATATCCCACTGCACCTTTGTTCTATAGAGATGTAACTTTAATGCTTTAAGGAGATGCAAAAATTAAAGAAAATCACTTCAGGGGAAACAAAAATCAACATTCATTAAGGAAGAGAGATAAAAAGTGTTAACAAGCTTCTTGGCCAGAAGATAATGTAAATCACCTGAGACCTTTTGTATACAAAATGATGTATAGAAAGAGTCTGGGCTGCGAACGCTACATAATTCTGTGTTACCCATTTTCCGTGTTTTACCAAAAGTATAAAGGCCTTCTGAACAATAAAGGGGGGGCCAGGGGCCGGGGACCAGTTTCTCGGACCAGTTTCTCGAACTAGTCTCTCGGCCTGGTTTCTTGGGACTCTGGCTCCCCCCATGTCTCTCTCTCTCCTCTTCTCTCCCCTTCCCTCTCTCTGCTCTTTACTTTAACTTCAGGCTGAATCTCCATCTGGGGCGCGGAGGCTCGCCAGGTCTACTTACTTGCCCCGGCTGTTAAGACCCGCGCGAAAGGGAGCTTAAGGCGAGGCACCCTTAGATATTCAAGCGGGCGCCGGTGGCCCAGCGTAGATGGTGCAAATTCCTTGTCTGGAATTTTATTGGCCTTCCGCGTAAACCAAGCTATTCAGCCCTCTTCCTCCACTTAATCTTCTTACTACACTATAGTTTCCTAATCTAATCTTACATTAATAAATAAACAAGTCTTTCCACGCCAACGCCGTCCACCCTTCGAATTCCCTGGATCCACCGGGGCTGGACCCCGGCAGGCGGGACCCTTCTGCTTCCTCTCGAGTGCATACGGGTATATCGGGGAACTTCTTGAGTTGCAGCAAGGGTGTGAAGGAACCTTTGGACGGTTCAGGGGGTAGGTGTGATTGGCCTCGAGATGCTTCAGCAATAATTCGCCTCTGTTCGCCTGGAGGGGAGAACCTCCAGGATTTTCTCGACTTGCGGCAGGTGCTCTCGACTTACGACGGGGACCTCAGGGACCCGCTCTGGTGGCCTCAGGAAAGGCAGGTCCCCATGCGAGTTGCTAGGGGACCTCCCTGGATTCCTCTACCGTAGATGCCGGAACCTAAGACCTTGTCTGGAGTTGGGGCCGGAACGTGAGGATTTCTCTCCAGGCCTGACATGGATCCTGGGGTACTTCTGGAGGCGATTCAGTCCTCATCTCGAGTGGGGGCATTCACGTGCGCTTTCCTCCCGAGCTCTAGAACCAGTGTCAGTCTTCCCGGCCCGACGATCAAGGGATCTGTGGCTTTCCCTTTGGGCATTCCCACCAAGTTTTCCAAACAGGCTTTCCCACAGGGCTGTCCCAAGTGCCACCGTTGTGTGGGTCGATAATCTGCATGAATGTCGAGGCAGTGCAGGGAAAACAGGTGTCCCTGGCATGGACTGAGACATCTGGAGGACTCTGGGAATGGTGGCACGACCCTGGAGTTCCTCTGGCCTTTCCTGTGGAGAGCGCCTGTTCTTGAGAGGCGACGGGAACACCGGGAATTCTTTCCCGACCACACACTGAAAGGATTCCCCGTCTCGAGCTAGGAGGCGGAAACGGGGCTCCTCTGGATGTGGGCGGGACTCTCGTCCTTCCTCTCGAGTGGAGACGGGTATGTCGGGGAACTTCTTGAGTTGCAGAAAGGGTGTGAAGGATCCTTTGGAAGTTCCTGAGGTTAGGTGTGATTAGCCTCGAGACACCTCAGCGGAAATGGGCCTCATCTCGCCTGGAGGGGAGAACCTCCTGGATTTTCTCGAGTTGTGGCACGTGCTCTGGACTTACGACGGGGACCTCAGGGACCCGCTCTGGTGGCCTCAGGAAAGACCATTCCCCATGCGAGTTGCTCGGGGGCCTCTCGGGATTCCTCTTCCATCGATGCCAGGGTCTAAGACCTTGTGTGGAGTCGGTGCTGGAACCTGAGGATTCCTCTCCAGTGCTGACATGGATCTTGGGGTACTTCTGGAGTCTCCCCAGGGGAGTCAGTCCTCGTCTCGAGTGGGGGCATGCACGTGCGCTTTACTCTCGAGCTGTAGCAGCAGTGTCACGCTTCCCTTCGCGTGGCTCAAGGGATCTGTGGCTTTCCCTCGAGGCTTTCCCAGGAGGCTTTCCCACGAGGCTTTTCCACAGGGCTGTCCCACGTGCCACCGTGGTGTGACTCGATCCTCGGCTTGATGTCGAGGCAGTGGAGGGAAAACAGGTTTCCCTGGAATGGACTGAGACATCTGCGGGACTCTGGGAATGGTGGCACGACCCTGGAGTTCTTCTTGCCTTTCCTGTGGAGAGTGCCTCCTCTTGAGATGCGACGGGAATGCCGGGAATTCTTCCCCGACCACGCAGGAAAGGATCCCTCCTCTCGAGCAAGGAGGCGGAAACGGGGTTCCTCTGGATGTGAGCGGGATTCTCGTGCTTCCTCTCGAGTGGAGACGGATATGTCGGGAACCTCTTGAGTTGCAGCAAGGGTGTGAAGGACCCTTTGGAAGTTCCAGAGGTTAGGTGTGAATAGCCTCGAGACGCCTCAGCGGAAATGGGCCTCATCTCGCCTGGAGGGGAGAACCTCTTGGATTTTCTCGAGTTGCGGCAGGTGCTCTCGACTTACGACGGGGACCCCTGGGACCCGCTCTGGAGGCCTCAGTAAAGGCCAGTTCCCATGCGAGTTGCTCGGGGGCCTCTCGGGATTCCTCTCCCGTCGATGCTGGGGGTAAGACCTTGTGTGGAGTCAGTGTCGGAACCTGAGGATTCCTCTCCAGTGCTGACATGGATCTTGGGGTACTTCTGGAGTCTCCCCAGGGGAGTCAGTCCTCGTCTTGAATGGGGGCATGCACGTGCGCTTTCCTCCCGAGCGTTAGCAGCAGTGTCGCGCTTCCCTTCGCGTAAATCAAGGGATCAGGGGCTTTCCAAGGAGGCTTTCCCACGAGGCTTTCCCACGAGGCTTTCCCACAGGGCTGTCCCACATGCAACCGTGGTGTGAGTCGATCCTCGGCTTGAAAGTCGAGGCAGTGCAGGGAAAATAGGTTTCCCTGGAATGTTCGGAGACATCTGGTTGTCTCTGGGAATGGTGGCACTACCCTGGAGTTCCTCTCGCCTTTCCTGTGGAGAGTGCCTCCTCTTGAGATGCGAAGGGAACGCCGGGAATTCTATCCCGACCACGCAGGGAAAGGATCCCTCCTCTCAAGCTAGGAGGCGGAAACGGGGCTCCTCTAGATGTGGGTGGAACTCTCGTGCTTCTTCTCGAGTGGAGACGGGTATGTCGGGGAACTTCTTGAGTTGCAGCAAGGGTGTGAAGGACCCTTTGGAAATTCCAGATATGAGATGTGATTAGCCTCGAGACGCCTCTGCGGAAATGGGCCTCATCTCGCCTGGAGGGGAGAACCTCCTGGATTTTCTCGAGTTGCGGCACGTGCTCTCTAATAACGTCGGGAACCTCAGGGAGCCGCTCTGGTGGCCTCAGGAAAGGCAAGTCCCCATGCGAGTTGCTCGGGGCCTCACAGGGGCCTCTCGGGTTTCCTCTTCCGTCGATGCTGGGGACTAAGACCTTGTGTGGAGTAAGTGCCGGAACCTGAGGATGCCTCTCCAGTGCTGACATGGATCTTGGGGTACTTCTGGAGTCTCCCCAGGGGAGTCAGTCTCGTCTCGAGTGGGGCATGCACGTGGGCTTTCCACCCAGGCTGTAGCAGCAGTGTCACCATTCTCTTCGCGAGGATCAACGGATCTGTGGCTTTCCCTCGAGGCTTTCCCACGAGGCTTTCCCCAGGGCTGTCCCACGTTCCACCGTGGTGTGAGTCGATCCTCGGCTTGAAAGTCGAGGCAGTGCAGGGAAAACAGGTTTCCCTGGAATGGACTGAGACATTCTGGGGGACTCTGGGAATGGTGGCACGACCCTGGAGTTCCTCTCGCCTTTCCTGTGGAGAGCGCCTCCTCTTGAGATGCGACGGGAACGCCGGGAATTCTTTCCCGACCACGCAGGGAAAGGATCTCTCCTCTCGAGCTAGGAGGCGGAAACGGGGCTCCTCTCGATGTAGGGGGACTCTCGTGCTTCCTCTCGAGTGGAGACGGGTATGTCGGGGAACTTCTTGAGTTGCAGCAAGGGTGTGAAGGACCCTTTGGAAGTTCCAGATCTTTGATGTGATTAGCCTCAAGTCGCCTCTGCGGTAATGGGCCTCATCTCTCCTGGAGGGGAGAACCTCCTGGATTTTCTCGAGTTGCGGCAGGTGCTCTCGACTTACGACGGAGACCCTGGTACCCGCTCTGGTGGCCTCAGGAAAGGCCAGTCCCCATACGAGTTGCTCGGGGGCCTCTCAGGATTCCTCTCCCTTCGATGCCGGTGCCTAAGATCTTGTGTGGAGTTGGTTCCGGAACCTGAGCATTCCTCTCCAGTGCTGACATGGATCTTGGGGTACTTCTGGAGTCTCCCCAGGAAAGTCAGTCCTCGTCTCGAGTGGGGGCATGCACGTGCGCTTTCCTCCCGAGCTGTAGCAGCAGTGTCACGCTTCACTTCGCGTGGATCAAGGGATCTATGGCTTTCCAAGGAGGCTTTCCCACGAGGTTTTCCCACGAGGCTTTCCCACAGGGCTGTCCCACGTGCCACCGTGGTGTGAATCGATCCTCAGCTTGAAAGTCGAGGCAGTGCAGGGAAAACAGGTTTCCCTGGAATGGACTGAGACATTTGGGGGAATCTGGGAATGGTGGCACGACCCTGGAGTTCCTCTCGCCTTTCCTGTGGAGAGCGCCTTCTCTTGAGATGCGACGGGAACGCCGGGAATTCCTTCCCGACCACGCAGGGAAACGATACCTCCTCTCGAGCTAGGAAACGGAAACGGGGCTCCTCTGGATGTGGGTGGGATTATCGTGCTTCCTCTCGAGTGGAGACGGGTATGTTGGGCATCTTCTTGAGTTGCAGCAAGTGTGTGAAGGACCTTTGGAATTTCCAGATATTAGGTGTGATTAGCCTCGAGACTCCTCAGCGGAAATGGGCCTCATCTCGCGTGGAGGGGAGAACCTCCTGGATTTTCTCGACTTGGGGCAGGTGCTCTCGACTTATGATGGGGACAACAGGGACCCGCGCTCTGGTGGCTTCAGGAAAGGCCAGTCCCCATGCGATTTGTTCGGGGCCTCTCGGGATTCCTCTCCCGTCGATGCCGGGGCCTAAGACCTTGTGTGGAGTCGGTGCCGGAACCTGAGGATTCCTCTCCAGTGCTGACATGGATCTTGGGAAACTTCTGGAGTCTCCCCTGGGAGTCAGTCCTCGTCTCGAGTGGGGCATGCAGTGCGCTTTCCTCCCGAGTGTAGCAGAAGTGTCACGCTTCCCTTCGCGTGGATCAAGGGATCTGTGGCTTTCCCCGAGGCTTTCCCACGAGCTTTCCACGAGGCTTTCCCACAGGGCTGTCAGGTGCCCCCTTCATGTGAGTCGATCCCGGCTTGAAAGTCGAGGCAGTGCAGGGAAAATAGGTTTCCCTGGAAGGGACTGAGACATCTGATTGTCTCTGGGGATGGTGGCACGACCTTGGAGTTCCTCTCGCCTTTCCTGTGGAGAGCCCCTCCTCTTCAGATGCGACGGAACGCCGGGAATTCTTTCCCGACCACGCAGGGAAAGGATCCCTCTCTCGAGCTAGGAGGCGAAACGGGCTCCTCTGGATGTGGGGGACTCTCGTGCTTCCTCTCGAGTGGAGATGGGTATGTCGGGGAACTTCTTGAGTTGCAGCAAGGTTGTGAAGGACCTTTGGAAGTTCCAGAGGTTAGGTGTGATTAGCCTCGAGACGCCTCAGCAAAAATGGGCCTCATCTCGCTGAAGGGGAGAAACTCCTGGATTTTTCTCGAGTTGGCAGCAGGTCTCTCGACTTAAGAGTGGACTCAGGGACCCGCTCTAGTGGCCTCAGGAAAGGCAGTCCCCATGCGAGTTGCTCG
>NW_017203600.1:0-5964 GCF_001704415.2 Capra hircus | reverse complement strand
GAATCGGGGCTCCTCTGGATGGGCGGGACTCTCGTGCTTCCTCTCGAGTGAGACGGGTATTTCGGGGAATTCTTGAGTTGCATCAAGGGTGTGAAGGACCCTTTGGAAGTTCCAGAGTTTAGGTTTGATTAGCCTCGAGACGCCTCTGCGGAAATGGGCCTCAATGTCGCCTGGAGGGGAAAACCTCCTGGATTTTCTCGAGTTGCTGCAGGTGCTCTCGACGTACTACGGGGATCACAGGGACCCGCTCTGGTGGCCTCAGTTAAGGCCAGTCCACATGCGCGTTTCTCGGGGGCCTCTCGGGATTCCTCTCCCATCGATGCCGGACCTAAGACCTTGTGTGGAGTCGGTGCCTGAACCTGAGGATTCCTCTCCAGTGCTGACATGGATCTTGGGCTACTTCTGGAGACTCCCCAGGGGAGTCAGTCCTCGTCTCATGTGGGGGCATGCAGTTGCGCTTTCTCCAGAGCTGTAGCAGCAGTGTCACGCTTCCCTTCGCGTGGATCAAGGGATCTGTGGCTTTCCCTCGAGGTTTTCCCACGAGGCTTTCCCTTCCCACGAGGCTTTCCCACGAGGCTTTCCCACAGGGCTGACCCACGTGTCACCGTTGTGTGAGTCGATCCTCGGCTTGAAAGTCGAGGCAGTGCAGGGAAAACAGGTTTTCCTTGAATGGACTGAGACATCTGGGGGGACTCTGGGAATGGTGGCACGACCCTGGAGTTCCTCTCGCCTTTCCTGTGGAGAGCGTCTCCTCTTGAGATGCGAGAGGGAAAGCCGGGAATTCTTTCCCGACCACGCAGTGAAAGGATCCCTCCTCTCGAGCCATGAGGCGGAAACGAGGCTCCTCTGGATGTGGCAGGACTCTCGTGCTTCTTCTCGAGTGGAGACGGGTATGTCGGGGAACTTCTTGAGTTGCAGCAAGGGTGTGAAGGACCCTTTTGGAAGTTCCAGAGGTTAGGTGTGATTAGCCTCGAGACGCCTCAGCGCAAATGGGCATCATCTCGCCTGGAGGGGAGAACCTCCTGGATTTTCTCGAGTTCCGTCAGGTGCTCTCGACTTACGAAGGGGACCTCAGGGACTCGCTGTGGTGGCCTCAGGAAAGGCCAGTCCCCATGCGAGTTGCTCGGGGGCCTCTCGGGATTCCTCTCCCGTCTATTCCAGGGCCTAAGACCTTGTGTGGAGTCGGTGCCGGAACCTGAGGATTCCTCTCCAGTGCTGACATGGATCTTGGGGTACTTCTGGAGTCTCCCCAGGGAGTCAGTCCTCGTCTCGAGTGGGGCCATGCACGTGCGCTTTCCTCCGGAGCTGTAGCAGCAGTGTCACGCCTCCCTTGGCGTGGATCAAGGGATCTGCCTTTCCCTCGAGGCTTTCCACGAGGCTTTCCCACAGGCTTTCCACAGTGTCACCGTGGTGTGAGCCGATCCTCGGCTTGAAAGTCGAGGCAGTGCAGGGAAAACAGGTTTCCCTGGAATGGACTGAGACATCTGGGGGACTCTGGGAATGGTGGCACGACCCTGGAGTTCCTCTCGCCTTTCCTGTGGAGAGCGCCTCCTCTTGAGATGCGACGGAACGCGGGAATTTTTCCCGAACCTGCAGGAAAGGATCCCTCCTCTCGAGCTAGGAGGCAGGAACGGGGCTCCTCTGGATGTGGCGGGGTCTCTCGTGCTTCCTCTCGGGTGGAGACTGGTATGTCGCGGGGATCTTCTTGAGTTGCAGCAAGGGTGTGAAGGACCCTCTGAAGTTCCAGAGGTTAGGTGTGATTAGCTCGAGACACCTCAGGCGAAATGGCCTCATCTCGCCTGGTGGGTAGAACCTCCTGGATTTTCTCGAGTTGCGGCAGGTGCTCTCGACTTACGACGGGGACCTCAGGGACCCGCTCTGGTGGCCTCAGGAAACGCCAGTCCCCATGCGAGTTGCTAGGGGCCTCTCGGGATTCCTCTCCTGTCGATGCCGATGCCTAAGACATTGTGTGGAGTCGGGTGCCAGAACCTGAGGATTCCTCTCCAGTGCTGACATGGATCTTGGGGTATTTCTGGAGTCTCCTCAGGGGAGTCAGTCCTTGTCTCGAGTGGGGGCATGCACGTGCGCTTTCCCCCGAGCTGTAGCAGCAGTGTCACGCTTCCCTTCCCGTGTATCCTAGGATCAGTGGCTTTCCCTCGAGGCTTTCCACGAGCTTTCCACGTCGCTTTCCCACAGTGATGTCCCATGTGCCACCGTCGTGTCAGTCGATCCTCGGCCTGAAAGTTGATGCAATGCCGGGAAAACAGGCTTCCGTGGAATGGACTGAGACATCTGGGGTATCTGGGAATGGTGGCACGACTCTTGAGTCCCTCTCGCCTTTCAGGTGGAGAGCGCCTCCTCTTGAGATGCAACGGGAACGCCGGAATCTTTCCCGAGCCTGCGGGGAAAGGATCCCACCTCTCGAGCTAGGAGCAGTAACGGGGCTCCTCTGGATGTGGGCGGGACGCTCGTGCTTCCTCTCGAGTGGAGACGGGTATATCCGGGAACTTGTTGAGTTGCAGCAAGGGTGTGAAGGACCCTTTGAAAGTTCCAGAGGGTAGGTGTGATTAGCATCAAGACGCCTCAGCAGAAAAGTAGCCTCACCTCGCCTGGAGGGGAGAACCTCCTAGATTTTCTCGAGTTGCGGCAGGTGCTCTCGACTTACGACGGGGACCTCAGGGACCCGCTCTGGTGGCCTCAGGAAAGGCCAGTCCTCATGCGAGTTGCTCGGGGCGCCTGTCGGATTCCCCTCCCGTCGATGCTGGGGCCTAAGACCTTGTGTGGGTCATTGCCGGAACCTGAGGATTCCTCTCCAGTGCTGACATGAATCTTGGGATATTTCTGGAGTCTCCCCAGGGGAGTCAGTCCTCGTCTCGAGTGGGGTCATGCACGTTCGCTTTCCTCCCGAGCTGTAGCAGCAGTGTCGCGCTTCCCTTCGCATGGATCAAGGGATCTGTGGCTTTCCCTCGAGGCTTTCCAACGAGGCTTTCCCACGAGGCTTTCCACGAGGCTTTCCCACAGGGCTGTCCCTCGTGTCACCGTGGTGTGAGTCGATCCTCGGCTTGAAAGTCGAGGCAGTGCAGGGAAAAGAGGTTTCCCTGGAATGGACGGAGACATCTGGTGGACTCTGGGAATGGTGGCAAGACCCTGGAGTTCGTCTCACCTTTCCTCTGGAGAGCGCCTCCTCTTAGGATGCCACGGAAACGCCCGGAATTCTTTCCCGACCACGCAGGGAAAGGATCCCTCCTCTCGAGGTAGGAGGCGGAAAGGGGGCTACTGTCGATGTGTGTGGGACTTCGTGTTTCCTCTCGAGTGGAGACAGGTATGTCGGGGAACTTCTTGAGTTGCAGCAAGGGTGTGAAGGACCCTTTGGAAATTCCAGAGGTTAGGTGTGATTAGCCTCGAGACACCTCAGCGGAAATGGGCCTCATCTCGCCTGGAGGGGAGAACGTCCTGAATGTTCTCGAGTTGCAGCAGGTGCTCTCGACTTACGACGGGGACCTCAGGGACCCGCTCTGGTGGCCTCAGGATAGGCCAGTCCCTATGCGAGTTGCCAGGGGACCTCTCGGGATTCCTCTCCCGTCGAAGCTGGGGCCTAAGATATTGTGTGGAGTGGGTGCCGGTACCTGAGGATTCCTCTCCAGTGCTTACGTGGATCTTGGGGTACTTCTGGAGTCTCCCCATTGGAGTCAGTCCTCGACTCGAGTGGGGGCATGCACGTGCGCTTTCCTCTCGAGCTGTAGCAGCAGTGTCGCGCTTCCATTCGCGTGGATCAAGGGATCTGTGGCTTTCCCTCGAGGCTTTCCCACGAGGCTTTCCCACGCTTTCCCACGAGGCTTTCCCACAGGGCGGTCCCACATGCCACCGTGGTGTGAGTCGATCCTCGGCTTGAAAGTCGACGCAGTGCAGGGAAATCAGGTTTCCCTGGAATGGACGGAGACATCTGGGGGACTCTGGGAATGGTGGCAGGAACCTGGAGTTCCTCTCCTTTCCTGTGGAGAGCGCCTCCTCTTGAGATGGGACGGGAACGCCGGGAATTCTTTCCAGAGCACGCAGGGAAAGGATCCCTCCTCTCGAGCTAGGAGGCGGAAACGGGGCTCCTCTGGATGTGGGCGGGACTCTCGTGCTTCCTCTCGAGTGTAGACGGGTATGTCGGGGAACTTCTTGAGTTGCAGCAAGGGTGTGAAGGACCCTTTGAAAGTTCCAGAGGTTAGTGAATAGCCTCGAGACGCCTCAGGGGAAATGGGCCTCATCTCGCCTGGAGGGGAGAACCTCCTGGATTTTCTCGAGTTGCGGCAGGTGCTCTCGACTTACGATGGGGACCTCAGGGGCCCGCACTGGTTTCCTCAGGAAAGGCCAGTCCCCATGCGAGTTGCTCAGGGGCCTCTCGGGGATTCCTCTCCCATCGATGCCAGGGCCTAAGACCTTGTGTGGAGTCGGTGCCGGAACCTGAGGATTCCTCTCCAGTGCAGACATGGATATTGGCGTACTTCTGGAGTCTCCCCAGGGGAATCAGTCCTCGTCTCGAGTGGGGGCATGCACGTGCGCTTTCCTCCAGAGCTGTAGCAGCAGTGTCACGCTTCCCTTTGCGTGGATCTAGGATCAGAGGCTTTCCCTGGAGGCTTTCCCACGAGGCTTTCCCACGAGGCTTTCCCACAGGGCTGTCCCACGTGCCACCGTGGAGTGAGTCGATCCTCGGCTTGACAGTCGAGGCAGTGCTGGGAAAACAGGTTTCCCTGGAATGGACTGAGGCATCTGGGGGACTCTGGGAATGGGGCCTGATCCTGGAGTTCTTCTCGCCTTTCCTGTGGAGAGCGCCTCCTCTTGAGATGCGACGGGAACGCTAGGAATTCTTTCTCGACCACACAGGGAAAGGATCCCTCCTCTCGAGTAGCAGGCGGAAACGGGGCCACTCTGGATATGGACGGGACTCTCCGATTCCTCTAGAGTGGAGACGGGTATGTCGGGGAACTTCTTGATTTGCAGCAAGGTGTGAAGGACCCTTTGGAAGTTCCAGAGTTTAAGTGTGATTACCCCCTAGTTGCCTCAGCGTAAATGGGCCTCATCTCGCCTGGAGGGAGAACCTCCTGGATTTTCTGGAGTTGCGGCAGGTGCTCTCGACTTACGATGGGGACCACAGGGACCCGCTCTGGTGGCCTCAGGAAAGGCCAGTCCCCATATGCGTTGCTCTGGGGCCTCTCGGGATTCCTCTCCCGACGATGCCGGGGTCTAAGACCTTGTTTGGAGTCGGTGCCGGAACCTGAGGATTCCTCTCCACTTCTGACATGGATATGGGGTACTTCTGGAGTCCCCAGGGGTGTCACTACTCGTCTCGAGTGGGGCCATGCACGTGCGCTTTCCTCCCGAGCTTGTAGCAGCAGTGTCCCGCTTCCCTTCGCATGGATCAAGGGATCTGTGGCTTTCCCTTGAGGCTTTCCCACGAGGCTTTCCCACAGGGCTGTACCACGTGCCACTGTGGTGTGAGTCGATCCTCGACTTTGAAAGTCGAGGCAGTGCAGGGAATACAGGTTTCCCTGGAATGGACTGAGACATCTGGGGGACTCTGGGAATGGTGGCACGACCCTGGAGTCCTCTCGCCTTTCCTCTGGAGAGTGCCACCTCTTGAGATTTGACGGGAATGCTGCGAATTCTTTCCCGACCACGCAGGAAAGGATCAAACCTCTCGAGCTAAAAGGTGGAATCGGGCTCCTCTGGATGTGGGCGGGACTCTCGTGCTTCCTCTCGAGTGGAAACGGGTATTTCGGGGAAATTCTTGAGTTGCATCAAGGGTGTGAAGGACCTTTGGAAGTTCCAGAGTTTAGGTTTGATTAGCCTCGAGACGCCTCTGCGAAATGGGCCTCATGTCGCCTGGAGGAGAACCTCCTGGATTTTCTCAAGTTGCGGCAGGTGCTTCTCGACCTACGACGGGCCCTCAGGGACCGCTCTGGTGGCCTCAGGAAGGCC
>NW_017203599.1:0-5964 GCF_001704415.2 Capra hircus | reverse complement strand
CATGGAGTTCAATGGGTAACAAAATTATGTAGCGTTCGCGCCCCAGACTCTTTTCTGTACATCATTTTGTATACAAAAGGTCTCTGGTGATTTACATTATCTTCTGGCCAAGAGGCTTGTTAAACACTTTTTGGCTCTCTTCCTTAATGAATGTTAATTTTGTTTCCTCTGAAGTGTTTTTTTTAATCTGCATTTCCTTAAAGCATTAAAGTTACATCTCTATAAAACAAAGGTGCAGTGGGTTATAACAAAGAAGGTACTTAACTCAAAGATCTAATGTTGCTAATACCAGGTCTACTACTTGTTTTTTTAATATGCCAACTCTATCTAAAAATAAAGGATATGAAAATTTAGCAGCAAGCATTGACCCAAAAAATGAAACTTTTAATCAGTCCTATTATAAAGATTTTGACTCCTCGGATGCCCCTACATTCCTAGGATGCTTTAAGCTTCCTGTGCCTCCTGGGGAAAGGAGGCCTCAAACAATCACATGCCAGCTGTACGAGTCCTGCAGGCAGGCTAGAAAGCATTCAGAGGGGTTTTTGGATTGAAACACTCTTTCAAATGCTGAAGACTAAAGCCCAGAATTGACTTTTTCCAGAAAAATGTCAGAAGAGTGGAAAAGCAGAGCAAAAAACCGGCAGATTTTTGTTGGGGTATGTGCGTAGGAACTTCCAGAGGGGTCCCTGAAGTCTGAACACACAATGCCTATGTCAGCTTTCTTCCTCATGACGTTATCACGGGCGGAAGTCCTCATACTGGCTCCCAGCATCAGTCCAATCCAGAGGAACCTGTTTTCCCTGCACTGCCTCGACTTTTCACGCTGAGGATCAACTCACACCACGGTGGCACGAGGGAAAGCCCTGTGAGAAAGCCTCGTGGGAAAGCCTCCAGGGAAAGCCACAGATCCCTTGATCCACACGACGGGAAGCGTGACCCTGCTGCTACAGCTCGGGAGGAAAGCACACGTGCGTGCCCTCACTTGAGAGGAGGATTGACTCTCCAGGGGAGACTCCAGAAAACCCCAATATCCATGTCAGCACTGCAGAGGAAAACCTCAGGTTCCGGCCCCGAATCCACACAAGTTGTTCGGCCCGGGCATCAACAGGAGAGTTATCAAGAGAAGACCCCAGCATCTGGCATGGGGACTGGCCTTTGATGAAGCCACCAGAGCGGGTCCCTGAGGTCCCAGTCGTAAGTCGGGAGCACCTGCCGCAACTCGAGAAAATCCAGGAGGTTCTCCCCTCCAGGCGAGATGAGGCCCATTTCCAATGAGGTGTCTCGAGGCTAATTACATCTAATCTCTGGAACTTCCAAAGGGTCCTTCACACCCTTGCTGCAACTCAAGAAGTTCTCCGACATTCCCATCTCCACTCGAGAGGAAACACGAGAGTCCTGCCCACATCCAGAGTAGCCCCGTTTCATCCTCCTAGCTAGAGATGAGGGATCCTTTCCCTGCTTGGTCGGGAAAGAACTTCCGGCATTCCCGTCGCATCTCAGGTGGAGGCGCTCTCCACAGGAAGGAGAGAGGAACTCCATGGTCGTGCCACCATTTCAAGCGTCCCCAGATGTCTCAGTCCATTCCAGAGGATCTTGTTTTTACAGAGTGCCTAAACTTTCATGCCGAGGATCGCCTCACACCACGGTGGCACGGGGGACAGCCCTGTGGGAAAGCCTCGTGGGAAAGCCTCTAGGAAAAGCCTAGAGGAAAAGCCACAGATCCATTGATCCATGCGACGGGAAGCATGACACTGCTGCTACAGCTCGGGAGGAAGGGGCATGCGCATGCCCATGCCCCCACTCGAGACGAGGACTGATTCCCCTTGGGAGACTTCAGAAGTATCCCAAAAACATGTCAGCACTGGAGAGGAATACTCAGGTTCTGGCCCCCACTCCACACAAGGTCTTGGGCCCCGGCATATACCGGTGAGGAATCCCGAGAGGCCCTCTAGCAACTCGCATGGGGACTGGTCTTTCCTAAGGCCAACAGAACGGGTCCCTGACGTCCCCGTCGTAAGTTGAGAGCACCTGCCACAACTCGAGAAAATGAAGGAGATTCTCCCCTTCAGGCGAGATGAGGCCCATTTCCACTGAGACGTCTCAAGGCTAATCACACCTAACCTCTGGAACTTCCAAAGGGTCCTTCACACCATATCTGCAACTCAAGAAGTTCCACGAGAGACCCGTCGCCACTACATAGGAATCACCAGGGTACCACCCACATCCAGAGGAGCCCCAATTCCCCCTCCTAGCTCAATGTGAGGGATGCTTTCCCTGATTGGCCGGGAAAGAATTCCTGTCGTACCTGTCGCATCTCAAGAGGAGGCACGCTCCACAAGAAAGGTGAGAGGAACTCCAGGGTCGTTCCACCATTCCAAGAGTCCCCCAGATGTCTCAGTCCTTTCCAGAGGAACTTGTTTACCCTGCACTGCCTCGACGTTCACGCGGAGGACCGACTCACACGATGGTGGCACGTGGGACAGCCCTGTGGGAAAGCCTCGTGGGAAAGCCTCGTGGGAAAGCCACGAGGGAAAACAAGAAACCCGTTGATCAACCCAAGGGGAAAATTGACTCTGCTCCTAATGCTCGGGAGAAAAGCGCACGTGCATGCCCCCATTGGAGACGAAGATGACTCCCCTGTGGAGACTCCAGTAGTACCCCAAGATCCATGTTAGCACTGGAGAGGAAACCTCAGGTTCGGGCACCGACTCCAAACAAGGTCTTAGGCCCCGTCATCGACCGGAGAGGAATCCCGAGAGGCCCCTTAGCAACTCGCAAGTCGACTGGCATTTCCTGAGTGGACCAGAGAGGGTTACATAAGTCCCGGTCGTAACTGGAGAGCACCTGCTGAAACTCGAGAAAATCCAGGAGGTTCTCCCCTGCAGGCGAGATGAGGCCCATTTCCGCTGAGGCGTCTCGAGTCTAATCACACCTAACCTCTGGAACTTCCAAAGGGTCCTTCACACCCTTGCTGCAACTCAAGAAGTTCCCCGACATACCCGTCTCCACACGAGAGGAAGCACCAGAGACCCGCCCACATCCAGAGGAGCCCCGTTTCCGCCTCGTACCTCGCGGTCAGGTATCCTTTCCTTGTATGTTCCGGAAAGAATTCCCGGTGTTCCCGTCGCATCTCATGAGGAGGCGCTCTTCACAGGAAAGGCGAGAGAAACTCCAGTGTCGTGACATCATTCCAAGAGTCCCGCAGATAGCTCAGTGTGCCGGTATCCAGCCCTGCTGCATCCAGGGAATTCGACGGATGGACGGCGTTGACGTGGAAAGACTTGTGTATTTATTAATGTAAGATTAGATTAAGAAATTATAGGGTAGTAAGAAGATTAACTGGAGGAAAAAGGCTGAATAGCTAGGTTTACGCGGAAGGTCAATAAAATTCCCGACAAGGAATTTTCTGGCGGACTCTGGGAATGGTGGCACGACCCTCGAGTTCCTCTCGCCTTTCCTGTGGAGAGCGCCTCCTCTTGAGATGCGCCGGGAACGCCAGGAATTCTTTCGCGACCACGCAGGGAAAGGATCCCTCCTCTCGAGCTAGGAGGCGGAAACGTGGCTCCTCTGGATGTGGGCGGGACTCTCGTGCTTCCTCTCGAGTGGAGACGGGTATGTCCGGGATCTTCCTGAGTTGCAGCAAGGGTGTGAATGACCCTTTGGAAGTTCCAGAGGTTAGGTGTGATTAGTCTCGAGACGCCCTCAGCGGAAATGGGCCTCATCTCGCCTGGAGGGAGAACCTCCTGGATTTTCTCGAGTTGCGGCAGGTGCTCTCGACTTACGACGGGGACCTCAGGGACCCGCTCTGGTTCCCTCAGGAAAGGCCAGTCCCCATGCGAGTTGCTCGGGGGCCTCTCGGGATTCCTCTCCCATCGATGCCGGGGCCTAAGGCCTTGTGTGGAGTCGCTGTCGGAGGGGATCTTCTTACTTGGATCTTGGGTTACTTCTGGAGTCTCCCCAGGGGAGTCAGTCCGGTCTCGAGTGGGGGCATGCACGTGTGCTTTCCTCCGAGCTGTAGCAGCAGTGTCACGCTTCCCTTCGCGTGGATCAAGGGATCTGTGGATTTCCCTCGAGGCTTTCCCACAAGTCTTTCCCACGAGGCTTTCCCAAAGGGATGTCCCACGTGCCACCGAGGTGTGAGTCGATCCTCGCTTGAAACTCCAGGCAGTGCAGGGAATAAAATTTTCCCTGGAATGGACTGAGATATCTGGGGGACTCTGGGAATGTTGGCACGACCCTGGAATTCCTCTCGCCTTTCCTGTGGAGAGCGCCTCCTCTTGAGATGCGACGGGAACGCCGGAATTCTTTCCCGACCACGCAGGAAAGTCCCCTCCTCTCGATCTAGGAAGCGGAAACGGGGCTCCTCTGGATGTGGTCGGGACTCTCGTGCTTCTTCTCGAGTGGAGACGGGTATGTCCGGGAACTTCTTGAGTTGCAGAAGGGTGTGAAGGACCCTTTGGAAGTTCCAGAGGTTAAGTGTGATTAGCCTCGAGACGCCTCAGCGGAAATGTGCGTCATCTCGCCTGGAGGGGAGAACCTCCTGGATTTTCTCGAGTTGCAGCAGGTGCTCTCGACTTTGACGGGGACCTCTTGGACCCGCTGTGATAGCCTCAGGAAAGGCCAGTCCCCATGCGAGTTGCTTGGGGGCCTCTCGGGATTCCTCTCCGTTGATGCCGGGCATAAGACCTTGTGTGGAGTAGCTGCCGGAACCTGAGGGTTCCTATCCAGTGCTGACATGGATCATGGGACTTCTGAGTCTCCCCAGGGGAGTCAGTCCTCGTCTCGAGTCGGGGCTTGCACGTGCGCTACCTCCCTAGCTGTAGCAGCAGTGTCACGCTTCCCTTCAGGACGGTCAATTGATCTGTGGCTTTCCCTCGAGGCTTTCCCACGAGCTTTCCCTAGAGGCTTTCCCAGAGGCTTTCCCACAGGGCTGTTCCACGTGCCACCGTGGTGTGAGTCGATCCTGGCTTTAAAGTCGAGGCAGTGCAGGGAAAACAGCTTTCCCCTGGAATGGACTGAGACATCTGGGGGACTCTGGGAATGGTGGCACGACCCTGGAGTTCCTCTCGCCTTTACTGTGGAGAGCGCCTCCTCTTGAGATGCGACGGAACGCCGGGAATTCTTTCCCGACCACGCAGGGAAAGGATCCTCCTCTCGAGCTAGGAGGCGGAAACGGGGCTCCTCTGGATGTGGTCGGGACTCTCGTGCTTCCTCTCGAGTGGAGACGGGTATGTCGGGGAACTTCTTGAGTTGCAGCAAGTGTGTGAAGGACCCTTTGGAAGTTCCAGAGGTTAGCTATGATTAGCCTGGAGACCCTCAGCGGAAATGTGAGTCATCTCACCTGGAGGGGAGAACCTCCTGGATTTTCTCGAGTGGCGGCAGCTGCTCTCGACTTACGACAGGGATGTCAGGGAGCCGCTCTGGTGGCCATGGAAAGGCCAGTCCCATGCGAGTTGCTCGGGGCGTCTCGGGATTCCTCTCCCATCAATGCCGGGCCTAAGACCTTGTGTGGAGTCGGTGCCGGAACCTGAGGATTCCTCTCCAGTGCTGACATGGATCTTGGGGGACTTCTGGAGTCTCCCCAGGGGAGTCAGTCCTCGTCTCGAGTGGGGGCATGCACGTGCGCTTTCCTTTCGAGCTGTAGCAGCAGTGTTACGCTTACCTTCGCGTGGATCAAAGGATCTGTGTCTTTCCCTCGAGGCTCTCCCACGAGGCTTTCCCACGAGGCTTCCCACAGGGCTGTCCCACGTGCCACCGAGATGTGAGTCGATCCTGGGCTTGAAAGTCGAGGCAGTGCAGGGAAAACAGGTTTCCCTGGAATGGACTGAGTCATCCAGGGGACTCAGGGAATGGTGCACGACCCTGGAGTTCCTCTCGCCTTTCCTGTGGAGAGCGCCTCCTCTTGAGATGCCACAGGAACGCCGGGAATTCTTTCCCGACCACGCAGGAAAAGGATCCTCCTCT
>NW_017203598.1:0-5965 GCF_001704415.2 Capra hircus | reverse complement strand
TTGATGAAGCCACCAGAGCGGGTCCCTGAGGTCCCCGTCGTAAGTCGGAGCTGCCTGCCGCAACTCGAGAAAATCCAGGAGGTTCTCCCCTCCAGGCGAGATGAGGCCCATTTCCAATGAGGTGTCTCGAGGCTAATTACATCTAATCTCTGGAACTTCCAAAGGGTCCTTCACACCCTTGCTGCAACTCAAAGAAGTTCCCCCGACATTCCCATCTCCACTCGAGAGGAAACACGAGGGTCCACATCCAGAGTAGCCCCGTTTCATCCTCCTAGCTAGAGATGAGGGATCTTTCCCTGCTTGGTCGGGGGAAAGAACTTCCGGCATTCCCGTCGCATCTCAGGTGAGGCGCTCCACAGGAAGGGAGAGAGGAACTCCATGGTCGTGCCACCATTTCAAGCGTCCCCAGATGTTCTCAGTCCATTCCAGAGGATCTTGTTTTTACAGAGTGCCTAAACTTTCATGCCGAGGATTGCCTCACACCACGGTGGCACGGGGGACAGCCCTGTGGGAAAGCCTCGTGGGAAAAGCCTCTAGGAAAAAGCCTAGAGGAAAAGCCACAGCATTGATCCACGCGACGGGAAGCATGACACTGCTGCTACAGCTGGGAGGAAGGCATGCACATGCGCATGCCCCCACTCGAGACGAGGACTGATTCCCCTTGGGAGACTTCAGAAGTACCCAAAAACATGTCAGCACTGGAGAGGAATACTCAGGTTCTGGCCCCCACTCCAAACAAGGTCTTGGGCCCCGGCATGTACCGGTGAGGAATCCCGAGAGGCCCTCTAGCAACTCGCATGGGGACTGGTCTTTCCTAAGGCCAACAGAACGGGTCCCTGTGGTCCCCGTCGTAAGTCGAGAGCACCTGCCACAACTCGAGAAAATGAAGGAGATTCTCCCTTCAGGCGAGATGAGGCCCATTTCCACTAGGACGTCTCGAGGCTAATCACACCTAACCTCTGGAACTTCCAAAGGGTCCTTCACACCCTTGTTGCAACTCAAGAAGTTCCACGAGAGACCCGTCGCCACTACATAGGAATCACCAGGGTACCACCCATATCCAGAGGAGCCCCAATTCCCCCTCCTAGCTCAATGTGAGGGATCCTTTCCCTGATTGGCCGGGAAAGAATTCCTGTCGTACCTGTCGCATCTCAAGAGGAGGCACGCTCCACAAGAAAAGGTGAGAGGAACTCCAGGGTCGTTCCACCATTCCAAGAGTCCCCCAGATGTCTCAGTCCTTTCCAGAGGAACTTGTTTACCCTGCACTGCCTCGGCATTCACGCGGAGGACCGACTCACACGATGGTGGCACGTGGGACAGCCCTGTGGGAAAGCCTGTGGGAAAGCCTCGTGGAAAGCCTCGAGGGAAAACAAGAAACCCCTTGATCAACCCAACGGGAAAATTGACTCTGCTCTAATGCTCGGAGAAAAGCGCACGTGCATGCCCCCATTGGAGACGAAGATGACTCCCCTGTGGAGACTCCAGTAGTACCCCAAGATCCATGTTAGCACTGGAGAGGAAACCTCAGGTTCGGGCACCGACTCCAAACAAGGTCTTAGGCCCCCGTCATCGACCGGAGAGGAATCCCGAGAGGCCCCCTTAGCAACTCGCAAGTCGACTGGCATTTCCTGAGTGGACCAGAGCGGGTTACATAAGTCCCGGTCGTAACTGGAGAGCACCTGCTGAAACTCGAGAAAATCCAGGAGGTTCTCCCCTGCAGGCGAGATGAGGCCCATTTCCGCTGAGGCGTCTCGAGCTAATCACACCTAACCTCTGGAACTTCCAAAGGGTCCTTCACACCCTAGCTGCAACTCAAGAGGTTCCACGAGAGACCCGTCGCCACTCCATAGGAATCAACAGGGTACCACCCACATCCAGAGGAGCCCCAATTCCCCTCCTGGCTCAAGATGAGGGATCCTTTCCCTGATTGGCCGGGAAAAATTCCTGTCGTACCTGTCGCATCTCAAGAGGAGGCACGCTCCACAAGAAAGGTGAGAGGAACTCCAGGGTCGTTCCACCATTCCAAGAGTCCCCCAGATGTCTCAGTCCTTTCCAGAGGAACTTGTTTACCCTGCACTGCCTCGACGTTCACGCGGAGGACCGACTCACACGATGGTGGCACGTGGGACAGCCTTGTGGGAAAGCCTCGTGGGAAAGCCTCGTGGGAAAGGTGGGAAAGCCTCGAGGGAAAGCCACAGATCCCTTGATCCACGCGAAGGGAAGCGTGACAGTTCTGCTACAGCTCGGGAGGAAAGCGAACGTGCATGCCCCCACTCGAGACGAGGACTGACTCCCCTGGGGAGACTCCAGAAGTAACGCAAGATGCATGTCAGCACTGGAGAGGAATCCTCAGGTTCCGGCACCGACTCCACACAAGGTCTTAGGCCCCGGCGTCGAAGGGAGAGGAATCCCGAGAGGCCCCGAGCAACTCGCATGGGGACTGGCCTTTCCTGAGGCCACCAGAGCGGGTCCCTGAGGTCCCCGTCGTAAGTCGAAAGCACCAGCCGAAACTCGAGAAAATCCAGGAGGTTCTCCCCTCCAGGCGAGATGAGGCCCTTTTCCTCTGAGGCGTCTGGAGGCTAATCATACCTAACCTCTGGAACTTCCAAAGGGTCCTTCACACACTTGCTACAACTCAAGAAGTTCCCCAACATACCTGACTCCACTCGAGAGGAAGCACGAGAGTCCCGCCCACATGCAGAGAGCCCCGTTTCCGCCTCGTACCTCTCGGTCAGGTATCCTTTCCTTGTATGTTCCGGAAAGAATTCCCGGTGTTCCCGTCGCATCTCATGAGGAGGCGCTCTCCACAGGAAAGGCGAGAGAAACTCCAGTGTCGTGACATCATTCCAAGAGTCCCCAGATAGCTCAGTGTGCGGTGTCCAGGCCCGCTGCATCCAGGGAATTCGACGGGATGGACGGCGTTGACGTGGAAAGTCTTGTGTATTTATTAATGTAAGATTAGATTAAGAAATTATAGGGTAGTAAGAAGATTAACTGGAGGAAAAAGGCTGAATAGCTAGGATTACGCGGAAGGCCAATAAAATTCCGACAAGGAATTTTCTGGCGGACTCTGGGGAATGGTGGCACGACCCTCGAGTTCATTTGCCTTTCCTGTGGAGAGGGCCTCCTCTTGAGATGCGCCGGGAACGCCGGGAATTCTTTTACCGACCACGCAGGGAAAGGATCCTCCTCTGGATCTATCAGGCGGAAACGGGGCTCCTCTGGATGTGGGCGGACTCTCGTGCTTCCTCTCGAGTGGAGACGGGTATGTCGGGGAACTTCATGAGTTGCAGCAAGGTGTGAAGGACCCTTTGGAAGTTCCAGAGGTTAGGTGTGATTAGCCTCGAGACGCCTCAGCGGAAATGGGCCTCATCTCGCCTGGAGGGGAGAACCTCCTGGATTTTCTCGAGTTGCGGCAGGTGCTCTCGACTTACGACGGGACCTCATGGACCCTCTCTGGTGGCCTCAGGAAAGGCCAGTCCCCATGCGAGTTGCTCGGGGCCTCTCGGGATTCCTCTCCCGTCGATGCCGGGCCTAAGACCTTGTGTGGAGTCGGTGGAACCTGAGGTTTCCTCTCCAGTACTGACATGGACCTTGGGGTACTTCTGGAGTCTCCCCAGGGGAGTCAGTCCTCATCTCGAGTGGGGCATGCACGTGCTTTCCTCCCGAGCTGTAGCAGCGGTGTCACGCTTCCCTTCGTGTGGATCAAGGGATCTGTGGCTTTCCCTCGAGGCTTTCCCACGAGGCTTTCCCACAGGGCTGTCCCACGTGCCACCGTGGTGTGAGTCGATCCTCGGCTTGAAAGTCTGTGCAGGGAAAACAGGTTTCCCTGGAATGGACTGAGACATCTGGGGACTCTGGGAATGGTGGCACGACCCTGGAGTTCCTCTCGCCTTTCCTGTGGAGAGCGCCTCCTCTTGAGATGCGACGGAACGCCGGGAATTCTTTCCCGACCACGCAGGGAAAGGATCCTCCTCTCGAGCTAGGAGGCGGAAACGGGGCTCCTCTGGATGTGGGCGGGACTCTCGTGCTTCCTCTCGAGTGGAGACGGGTATGGGGAACTTCCTGAGTTGCAGCAAGGGTGTGAAAGACCCTTTGGAAGTTCCAGAGGTTAGGTGTGATTAGCCTTGAGACGCCTCAGCGGAAATGGGCCTCATCTCGCCTGGAGGGGAGAACCTCCTGGATTTTCTCGAGTTGCGGCAGGTGCTCTCGACTTACGACGGGGACCTCAGGACCCGCTCTGGTGGCCTCAGGAAAGGCCAGTCCCCATGCGAGTTGCTCGGGGGCCTCTCGGGATTCCTCTCCGTCGATGCCGGCCTAAGACCTTGTGTGGAGTCGGTGCCGGAACCTGAGGATTCCTCTCCAGTGCTGACATGGATCTTGGGGTACTTCTGGAGTCTCCCAGGGGAGTCAGTCCTCGTCTCGAGTGGGCATGCACGTGCGCTTTCCTCCCGAGCTGTAGCAGCAGTGTCACGCTTTCCTTCGCGTGGATCAAGGGATCTGTGGCTTTCCCTCGAGGCTTTCCCACGAGGCTTTCCCACAGGGCTGTCCCACGTGCCACCGTGGTGTGAGTCGATCCTCGGCTTGAAAGTCGAAACAGTGCAGGGAAAACAGGTTTCCCTGGAATGGACTGAGACATCGGGGGACTCTGGGAATGTGGCTCGACCCTGGAGTTCCTCTCGCCTTTCCTGTGGAGAGCGCCTCCTCTTGAGATGCGACGGGAACGCCGGGAATTCTTTCCCGACCACGCAGGGAAAGGATCCCTCCTCTCGAGCTAGGAGGCGGAAACGGGGCCTCTCTGGATGTGGCGGGACTCTCGTGCTTCCTCTCGAGTGGAGACGTCGGGAACTTCTTGAGTTGCAGCAAGGGTGTGAAGGACCCTTTGGAAGTTCCAGAGGTTAGGTGTGATTAGCCTCGAGACGCCTCAGCGGAAATGGGCCTCACTCGCCTGGAGGGGAGAACCTCCTGGATTTTCTCGAGTTGCGGCAGGTGCTCTCGACTTACGACGGGGACCTCAGGGACCGCTCTGGTGGCCTCAGGAAAGGCCAGTCCCCATGCGAGTTGCTCTGGGGCCTCTCGGGATTCCTCTCCTGTCGATGCCGGGGCCTAAGACCTTGTGTGAGTCAGTGCGGAACCTGAGGATTCCTCTCCAGTGCTGACATGGATCTTGGGTACTTCAGGAGTCTCCCCAGGGGAGTCAGTCCTCGTCTCGATTGGGGGCATGCTGGTGCGCTTTCCTCCCGAGCTTTACAGCAGTGGCACGCTTCCCTTAGCGTGGAACAAGGGATCTGTGGCTTTCCCTCGAGGCTTTCCCACGAGGCTTTCCCACGAGGCTTTCCCACAGGGCTGTCCCACGTGCCACCGTGTGTGAGTCGATCCTCGGCTTGAAAGTCGAGCAGTGCAGGGAAAACAGGTTTCCCTGGAATGGACTGAGACATCTGGGGTCTCTGGGAATGGTGCACGACCCTGGAGTTCCTCTCGCCTTTCTTATGGAGAGCGCTCCACTTGACATGCGACGGAACGCCGGGAATTCTTTTCCGACCACGCAGGGTGTGATCCCTCCTCTCGAGCTCTGAGGCGGATACGGGGCTCCTCTGAATTGGGCGGGACTCTCGTGCTTCCTCTCGAGTGGAGACGGGTATGTTGGGGAACTTCTTGAGTTGCAGCAAGGTGTGAAGGACCCTTTGGAAGTTCCAGAGGTTAGGTGTGATTAGCCACGATACGCCTCAGGGAAATGGGCCTCATCTCGCCTGGAGGGGAGAAACTCCTGGATTTCCTCGAGTTGCGGCAGGTGCTCTTGACGTACGACGGGACCTCAGGGACCCGCTCTGGAGGCCTCAGGAAAGGCCAGTCCCAGGTGAGTTGCTGGGGGCCTCTCGGGATTCCTCTCCCTCGAGGCCTAAGACCTTGTGTGAGGGTTGTGTGGAGTGTGCCGGAACCTGAGGATTCCTCTCCAGTGCTGACA
>NW_017203597.1:0-5965 GCF_001704415.2 Capra hircus | reverse complement strand
CTCTCGACTTACGAGGGGGACCTCAGGGACCCGGTCTTGGTGCCCTCAGGAAAGGCCAGTCCCCATGCGAGTTGCGCGGGGCCTCTCGGGATTCCTCTCCGTCGATGCCGGGCCTAAATCTTGTGTGGAGTCGCGGTGCCGGAACCTGAGGATTCCTCTCCAGTGCTGACATGGATCTTGGGGTACTTCTGGAGTCTCCCCAGGGGAGTCAGTCCTCGTCTCGAGTGGGGGCATGCACGTGCGCTTTCCTCCGAGCTGTAGCAGCAGTGTCACGCTTCCCTTCGCGTGGATCAAGGGATCTGTGGCTTTCCCTCGAGGCTTTCCCACGAGGCTTTCCCACGAGGCTTTCCCACAGGGCTGTCCCACGCTGCCACTGTGGTGTGAGTCGATCCTCGGTCTTGAAAGTCGACGCAGTGCAGGGAAACAGGTTTCCCTGCTAATGGACTGAGACATCTGGGCGGACTCTGGGAATGGTGGCACGACCCTGGAGTTCCTCTCTCCTTTCCTGTGGAGAGCGCCTGCCTCTTGAGATGCGACGGGAACGCCGGAATTCTTTCCCGACCACGCAGGGAAAGGATCCCCCCTCTCGAGCTAGGAGACGGAAACGGGGCTCCTCTGGGATGTGGCGGGACTCACGTGCTTCTCTCGAGTGGAGACGGGTATGTCGGGGAACTTCTTGAGTTGCAGCAAGGGTGTGAAGACCCGTTGGAAGCTTCCAGAGGTTAGGTGAGAATAGCCTCGAGACGCCTATGCGGAAATGGCCTCATCTCGCCTGGAGGGAGAATCTCTTGGATTTTCTCGAGTTGGGGCAGGTGCTCTCGACTTACGACGGGGACCTCAGGGACCCGCTCTGGTGGCCTCAGAAAGCCATTCCCCTGCGAGTTGCTCGGGGGCCTCTCGGGATTCCTCTCCCGTCGATGCCGGGCCTAAGACCTTGTGTGGAGTCAGTGCCGGAACCTGAGGATTCCTCTCCAGTGCTGACATGGATCTTGGGGTACTTCTGGAGTCTCCCCAGGGAGTCAGTCCTCGTCTCGAGTGGGGGCACGCACGTGCGCTTTCCTCCCGTGCTGTAGCAGTAGTGACACCCTTCCCTTCGCGTGGATCAAGGGATCTGTGGCTTTCCCACGAGGCTTTTCCCACAGGGTTGTCCCACGTGCCACTGTGGTGTGAGTCGATCCTCAGCTTGAAAGTCGAGGCAGTGCAGGGAAAGAGGTTTCCCTGGAATGGACGGAGACATTTGGTTGACTCTGTGAATGGGTGGCACGACCCTGGAGTTCCTCTCGCCTTTCCTGTGGAGAGCCGCCTCCTCTTGAAATGCGACGGGAACGCCGGGAATTCTTTCCCGACCACGCAGGCGAAAGGATCCCACCTCTCGAGTTAGGAGACGGAAACGGGGCTCTTCTGGATGTGGCGGACTCTCGTGCTTCCTCTCAAGTGGAGACGGTTATGTCGGGGAACTTCTTGAGTTGCAGCAAGGGTGTGAAGGACCCTTTGGAAGTTCCAGATGTTAGAATTGATTAGCCTCGAGACGCCTCAGCGGAAATGGGCCTCATCTCGCCTGGAGGGGAGAACCTCCTGTATTTTCTCGAGTTGCGGCAGGTGCTCTCGACTTATGACGGGGACCTCAGGGACCCGCTCTAGTGGCCTCAGGAAAGGCCAGTCCCCATGCGTGTTGCTCGGGGGCCTCTCGGATTCCTCTCCCGTCGATGCCCGGCCTAAGACCTTGTGTGGAGTCAGTGCCGGAACCTGAGGATTCCTCTCCAGTGCTGACATGGATCTTGGGTACTAATGGAGTCTCCCTAGTGGAGGCAGTCCTCGTCTCGAGTGGGGGCATGCACGTGCGATTTCCTCCCGAGCTGAAGCAGCAGTGTCACGCTTCCCTTCGCCGTGGATCAAGGGATCTGTGTCTTTTCCCTCGAGGCTTTCCCACGAGGCCTTTCCCACGAGGCCTTCCCACAGGCTGTGCACGTGCCACCGTGGTGTGAGTCGATCCTCGGCTTGAATGTCGAGGCAGTGCAGGGAAAACAGATTACCCTGGAATGGAATGAGACATCCGGGGGACTCTGGGAATGGTGGCACGACCCTGCAGTTCCTCTCCCCTTTCCTTTGGAGATTGCCTCCTCTTGAGATGCGATGGAATGCCGGAATTCTTTCCCGACCAAGCAGGGAAAGGATCCGTCCTCTCGAGCTACGAGCCGGAAACGGAGCTCCTCTGGATGTGGACGGCGACCCTCGTGCTTCCTCTTGAGTGGAGACGGGTATGTCGGGGAACTTCTTGAGTTGCAGCATGGCTGTGAAAGACTCTTTGGAAGTTCCAGAGGCTCTAGTGTGATTAGCCTCGAGACACCTCAGTGGAAACGGGCCTCATCTCGCTGCAGGAGAGAACCTCCTGGATTTTCTCGAGTTGCGGCAGGTGCTCTCGACTTACGACGGGGACCTCAGGGACCCGACTGGTGGCTTCAAGAAAGGCCAGTCCCCATGTGAGTTGCTCGGGGGCCTCTTGGGATTACTCTCCTGTCGATGCCGGGGCCTAAGACCTTGTGTGGAGTCGGTGACGGAACCTGAGGATTCCTCTCCAGTACTGACATGGATCTTGGGGTACTTCTGGAGTCTCCCCAGGGGAGTCAGTCCTCGTCTCGAGTGGGGGCATGCACGTGCGCTTTCCTCCGAGATGTAGCAGCAGTATCACGCTTCCCTTCGCGTGGATCATGCGATCTGTGGCTTTCCCTCGAGCTTTCCCATGAGGCTTTCCCACGAGGCTTTCCCACAGGGCTGTCCCACGTGCCACCGTGTTGTGAGTCAATACTCAGCTTGAAAGTCGAGGCAGTGCAAGGAAAACAGGTTTTCCTCGAATGGACTGAGACATCTGGCGGAACTCTGGGAATGGTGGCACGACCCTGGAGTTCCTCTCGCCTATCCTGTGGAGAGCCCTTCCTCTTGAGATGCTGACGGCAATTGCCGGAATTCACTCCGGGACCACGCAGGTAAATGATCCCTCCTCTCGAGCTAGCAGCGGAAACGGGCTCCTCGGCACTGTGGGCGGGACTCTCGTGCTTCCTCTCGAGTGGAACCTGTATGTCGGGAGAACTTCTTGAGTTGCAGCAAGGGTGCTGAAGGACCCTTTGGAAGTTCAGATGTTAAGAGTTGTGATTAGCCTCGAGACTGGCCACAGGGGGAAATGCGACCGTCATCTCGCGCTGAGGGCGAGAACCTACCTGGATTTCTCGATGTGCGGCGAGGTGCTCTCGACTTTAACGACTGGCGACCTCAGCGCGCCCGCTCTGGTGGCCGTCAAGGAAAGGCCAGTCCCCATGCGAGTTGCTCGGGGGACCTCTCGTTGATCGCTCTCCCCTCTGCACGCGCCTAAGGACCTTGTGGAGACGCTGCCGCGATACCTGAGGATTCCTTCTCTTCAGTGCAAGAGAAATTGGATCTTGGATACTTCTTGGGCCATCCCCCGAGGGAGCAGTCTTCGTCTCCATGAGTGGGGGGCGATGCAAGACGTGCACGTTTCCGGCGTCTCCGGAGCCTCCGAAGCGAGCAGGTGTCACGCTCCGTCCCCTCTCCCTTGGATCAAAGGATGCTGTGCTTTCACTCAAGGCCTTTCCACCAAAGCTCTCCGACGAGGCTCTTCCAGCAGGGTTGTGCCACGCTGCCACCGTTGGCATGAAGGGTGTGAGTCGTATCCTCGGCATTGAATAGTATTGGGCGTGGGCGGTTTGCAGGGAAAAACAGGCAAAATTCCCTGCGAATGGACTTGTGATTAACTTCTGTGGGGACTCCTCGGGAGATTTGGGTCGACACGACCCTGGAGTTCCTCTACCCGCTTTCCTGTGGAGAGCCGCCTGCCCTCTGAAGATGCGGACGCGGGTAATTGCGCCGGGATTCTTTCGCCGACCTTACGAGCGCGAACAGGATCCGCTCCCTGCTCGCAGTAGGAGGCGGAAAACGGGCTTCCCTGGATGTGGGCGGGACTCTCGTTGCTCTCTCTAGTGGAAGACGGTTAGTCGGGGAACATGTTGAGTTGCTGAATATTGGTGCTGAAGACCCCTGGTAATTTCCAGAGCGTGTAAGTGTGAGAGGCCCTTCGAGTTTACCCTCATGGCGGCGCAACATGCCGGCCCGCTCATCTCGATCGGCGGGATAACCTCGCTGGATTTTCTTCGAGTTTTGCGGCAGGTGCTGCTCGTGCGACTTCACGATCTGGGCCGACCTCGAGGGACCCGCTTCTGGTTGGCCTCAGGTATGAAGGCCTAGTCCCCTCTGCCAGATGTGACTCGGGGGGGCCTCTCGTGATTCCGCTCCCGTCAGGATGCTGGGCCTTAATTACCTTTTGTGTGGAGTCATGTCGCTGGATACCTGACATTCACTCTCCAGTGCTGACAGATCTTAGGTCGTTGACGTCTTCTGAGTCTCGCCCAGCGGGAGTCTTAAGTTCCTCGCTGCGCGAGATGAGGGCATGCGAACTTGTGCCGCTCTCTCCTTCCGAGCTGTAGCAGCAGTGCGCGCGTCCTTCACGTGGATCAGAGGAATCGTGTGGCTCTTTCCCACGCAGTTCTGTTTCCCAACTAGGCCTGTTCCCACGTGTTCCGACCCGTATGTAGTGAGATCGATCCTCGCGCGCTGACTCAGTTCGAGGCCAGTGCAGGGAAAACAGGTTTTCGGAAATGGGACTGAACACTGGCGTGTCTCTCGCGGCAATGGTTGTGACGACCTGCTGAGTTCCTCTCGACCTTTCCTGCACTGGAGCCCCCTCCTATTGGAGTTCCGCACCGAATGCCGAGGGGGAACCTTTCTTTTTTTTTTTCCCGGGAAATCCTACGCACGGGAAAGATCCTTCCTCTTCGACTAGGGGCGAAACGGGGCTCCCTAATCATGTGGGCGGGTATCTTCGTGCTTCCTCTCGGAGTGCGAGACGGGTATGATCCTGACTTTCTTTGAGTGTTGCCAGCTGAAGTGTGCTTAAGAACCTTGAAAGTTCCACGACGCTCTAGATCGTGAATTAGCTTTCCAGATCACCCATCTAGCCAGAAATGGGCTCTCATCTCGCCTGGAGGGAGAACCTCCTGGATTTTTCGTAGTTGCGAGCAGGTGCTCGTTCGGGACGACGACGGAGGACCTCAGTGGATCCCACTCTGGTTGGCGCCTCATGAGAATGGGCCAGTCTCCCATGACGTAGTTGCTCGGTGTGCTTCTCAGGACCTCTCCTCATCCCGTGCGATGCCGGGTGCGGTATCCTAGACCCTTTGTGGCATCGCTTGCGTTGCCGGTAACCTGAGGATTCCGTCTCCAGTGCTGACGATGAGATCCTTGCGGGTACTTTCTGGGAGATCCTCCGCCAGATGGTGTCGAACGGTCCTGCGTCTTTCGAGTGGGGCCGATTGCCAACGTGAGCGTTTCTCACCTGCTAGAAGCAGCAGTGTCACGCCATTCCTTATCGCCGTGGATCAATGGACGCTGTGTCTTCCCTCCAGGCTTTCCAACGAGTATTCGCCATGCAGGCTGTCCCGTCCCACCGTGTGTGAGTCGATCCTCGGCTTGAATAGTCGAGGCAGGAAACCACAGATAACAAACCCATCCGCAACCAAACCCAAGAAGAAAAAACAAAACGTGATAAACCCAAAACCCACCACCAAAAGCAAAATATTTAGGATTACAACAGTGCCCAGCCGTCGAAAATAACACGCTAATCCAACCCACCTCGGAAAAAGGGAGTCCGAGACAATACCATTCCTGGCGGAACTCTGGGAATGTATGTGCAGGACCCTGGCCAGTTCCCAACCTCCCCGCCTTTCCCTGTGGACTGAAGAGCCCGAACCTAACACTCCCTTGAAGACTGCTGGAACACACCCACGACGGACGAAAAAAATGCCTACGCACCGCGGACATTCTTTCCGATCCACGCAGGTAGAAGCATCCCTGCCCTACTGCGACCTACACCAGCCGCGGCAAACGAGGGCCTCCT
>NW_017203596.1:0-5965 GCF_001704415.2 Capra hircus | reverse complement strand
GCAACTCGAGAAAATCCAGGAGGTTCTCCCCTGCAGGCGAGATGAGGCCCGTTCACAGTCATGCTGCAACTCAAGAAGTTCCCCGACATACCCGTCTCCACTCGAGAGGAATGAGGAGAGTCCCTCCCTCATCCAGAGGAGCCCCGTTTGCGCCTCCTAGCTCGTGAGCTGGGATTCTTTCCCTGCTGTGGTCGGGAAAAGAATTCCCGGCGTTCCCGTCGCATCTCAAGAGGAGGGGCTCTCCACAGGAAGGGCGAGAGGTAATCCAGGGTCGTGCCACCATTCCCAGAGTCCCCCCCAGATGTCTCAGTCCATTCCAGGGAAACCGGTTTTCCCTGCACTGCCACGACTTTCAAGCCGAGGATCGACTCACACCACGGTGGCTTGTGGGACAACCCTGTGGGAAAGCCTCGTGGGCAAGCCTCGAGGGAAAGCCACAGATCCCTTGATCCACGGAAGAGAAGCGTGACACTGCTGCTACAGCTCGAGAGGAAATCGCACGTGAATGCCCCAATTCGAGACGAGGACTGACTCCCCTCTGGAGACTCCAAAAGTACCCAAAATCCATGTCAGCACTGGAGAGGATCGACATCGACACACACCACGGTGGCACGTGGGACAGCCCTTTGGGAAAGCCTCGAGGGAAAGGCACAGATCCCTTGACCCATGCGAAGAGAAGCGTGACACTGTTGCTACAGCTCGGCAGGAAAGCGCACGTGAATGCCCCCTCTCGAGACGAGGACTGACTCCCCTGGGCAGACTCCAGAAATACCCCAAGATCCATTCAGCACTGAAGAGGAATCCTCAGGTTCCGGCACCGACTCCGCACAAGGTCTTAGGCGCCTGCATCGACGGGAGAGAAATCCCGAAAGGCTCCCGAGCAACTCGCATGGGGACTGGCCTTTCCTGAGGCCTCCAGAAGGGTCCCCGTGGTCCCCGTCGTAAGTCGAGAGCACCTGCTGCAAGTCAAGAAAATCCAGGAGGTTGTCCCCTCCAGGCGAGATGAGGCGCATTTCCACTGAGGCGTCTCGAGGCTAATAACACCTAACCTCTGGAACTTCCAAAGGGTCCTTCAAACCCTTGCTGCAATTCAAGAAGTTCCCCACATACCCGTCTCCACTCGAGAGGAAGCACGAGAGTTCTGCCCACATCCAGAGGAGCCCCGTTTCCGCCTCCCAGCTCGAGAGGAGGGATCCTTTCCCTGCGTGGTCGGGAAAGAATTCCCGGCATTTCCGACGCATCTCAAGAGGAGGCGCTCTCCACAGGAAAGGCGAGAGGAACTCCAGGGTCGTGCCACCATTCCCAGAGTCCCCAGATGTCTCAGTCCATTCCAGGGAAACCTGTTTTCCCTGCACTGCCTCGACTTTCAAGCCGAGGATCGACTCACACCACGGTGGCACGTGGAACAGCCCTGTGGTAAAGCCTCGTGGGAAAGCCTCGTGGGAAAGCCTCCTTGGAAAGTCCCTGATCCCTTGATCCACGCGATGGGAAGCACGACACTGCTGCTACAGCTCGAGAGGAAAGCGCACGTGCATGCCCCCACACGAGACGAGGACTGACTCCCCTGGGGAGACTCCAGAAGTACCCCAAGATCCATGTTAGCACTGGAGAGGAATGCTCAGGTTACAGCACTGACTCCACACAAGGTCTTAGGCCCCAGCATCGACGGGAGAGGAATCCCGAGAGGCCCCGAGCAACTCGCATGAGGCTGGCCTTTCCTGAGTCCACCAGAGCGGGTCCCTGATGTCCCCATCGTAAGTCGAGAGCAACTGCCCCAAGTCGAGAAAATCCAGGAGGTTCTCCCCTCCAAGCGAGATGAGGCCCATTTCTGCTGAGGCGTCTCGAGGCTAATCACACCTAACATCTGGAAATTCCAAAGGTCCTTCACACACTTGCTGCAACTCAAGAAGATCCCCAACATACCCGTCTCCACTCGAGAGGAAGCACGATAATCCCGCCCACATCCAGAGGAGCCCCGTTTCCGTTTCCTAGCTCGGGAGGAGGTATCGTTTCCCCTGCGTGGTCGGGAAGGAATTCCCGGAGTTCCCGTCGCATCTCAACAGGAGGCGCTCTCCACAGGAAAGGCGAGAGGAACTCCAGGGTCGTGCCACCATTCCCAGATTCCCCCAGATGTCTCAGTCCATTCCAGGGAAACCTGTTTTCCCTGCACTGCCTCGACTTTCAAGCCGAGGATCGACTCACACCACACGCACGAAGGACAACCCTGTGGGAAAGCCTCGTGGGAAAACCTCGTGGGAAAGCCTCCTTTGAAAGCCATAGATCCCTTGATCCACGCGAAGGGAAGCGTGACACTGCTGCTACAGCTCGGGAGGAAAGCGCACGTGCATGCCCCCACTCGAGACGAGGACTGACTCCCCTGGGGAGACTCCAGAAGTACCCCAAGATCCATGTCAGCACTGGAGAGGAATCCTCAGGTTCCGGCACCGACTCCACACAAGATCTTAGGCCCGGGCATCGACGGGAGAGGAATCCCGAGAGGCCCCCGAGCAACTCGCATGGGGACTGGCCTTTTCTGAGGCCACTAGAGCGTGTCCCTGAGGTCCCCGTCGTAAGTTGAGAGCACCTGCCGCAACTCTAGAAAATACAGGAGATTCTCGCTCCAGGCGAGACGAGGCCCATTTCCGCTGAGGCGTCTCGAGGCTAATCAATTCTAACATCTGGAACTTCCAAAGGGGCTGGAAGGGGCTGCAACTCAAGAAGTTCCCCGACTTACCCGTCTCCACTTGAGAGGAAGCACGAGAGTCCCGCCCACATCCAGAGGAGCCCCGTTTCCGCCTCCTAGCCTGAGAGGAGGGATCCTTTCACTGCGTGTTCGGGAAAGAATTCCCGGCGTTCCCGTCGCATCTCAAGAGGAGGCGCTCTCCACAGGAAAGGCGAGAGGAACTCCAGGGTCGTGCCACATTCCCAGAGTCCCCCAGATGTCTCAGTCCATTCCAGGGAAACCTGTTTTCCCTGCACTGCCTCGACTTTCAAGCCGAGGATCGACTCACACCACGGTGGCACGTGGAACAGCCCTTTGGGAAAGCCTCGTGGGAAAGCCTCGAGGAAAGCCACAGATCCCTTGATCCACGCGAAGGGAAGCGCGACACTGCTGCTTCAGATCGGGAGGAATGCCCACGTGAATGCCCCCACTCGAGACGAGGACTGACTCCCCTGGGGAGACTCCAGAAGTACCCCAAGATGCATGTCAGCACTCAAGAGGAATACTCAGGTTCCAGCACCGACTCCACACAAGGTCTTAGGACCCAGCATCGACGGGAGAGGAATCCCGAAAAGCCCCGAGCAACTCGCATGGGCACTGGCCTTTCCTGATGCCACCAGAGCGGGTCCCTGAGGTCCCCGTCGTAAGTCGAGAGCACCTGCGGAAACTCGAGATAATACAGGAGGTTCTCCCCTCCAGGCGAGTTGAGGCCCATTTCCGCTGAGGCGTCTCGAGGCTAATCACATCTAACATCTGGAACTTCCAAAGGATCCTTCACACCCTTGCTGCAACTCAAGAAGTTCCCCGACTTATGCGTCTCCACTGGAGAGGAAGCGCAAGAGTTCCGCCCACATCAAGAGGAGCCCCGTTTCCGCCTCCTAGCTCCAGAGGAGGGATCCTTTCCCTGCGTGGTCGGTAAAGATTTCCCGGCATTCTCGTCGCATCTCAAGAGGAGGCTCTCTCCACAGGAAAGGCGAGAGGAACTCCAGTGTCGTGCCACCATTCCCTGAGTCCCCCACATGTCTCAGTCCATTCCTGGGAACCTGTAAAACCTGCACTGCCTCGACTTTCAAGACGAGGTTCGAATCATACCACAGTGGCACGTGGGGCAACCCTGTGGGAAAGCCTCGCGGGAAAGCCTCGTGGAAAGCCTCGAGGGAAAGCGACAGATCCCTTGATCCACACGAAGGGAAGCATGACACTGCTGCTACAGCTCGGGAGGAAAGAGCACATGCATGCCCCCACTCGAGACGAGGACTGACTCCACTGGGGAGACTCCAGAAGTACCCCAAGGTCCATGTCAGCACTGGAGAGGAATCCTCAGGTTCGGCACCGATTCCACACAAGGTTTTAGACCCCGGCATCGACGGGAGAGGAATCCGGAGAGGCCCCGAGCAACTCGCATGGGGACTGGCCATTCCTGAGGCCACCAGAGCGGGTCCCTGAGGTCCCCGTCGTTAGTCGAGAGCACCTGCCGCAACTCGAGAAATACAGGAGGTTCTCCCCTCCAGGCGAGATGAGGCCCATTTCCGCTGAGGCGTCTCCAGGAAAATCACACCTAACTTCTGGAACTTCCAAAAGGTCCTTCAAACCCTTGCTGCAACTCAAGAAGTTCCCCGACATACCCGTCTCCACTCGAGAGGAAGCAGGAGAGTCCCGCCCACATCAAGAGGAGCCACGTTTCCGCCTCCTAGGTCGAGAGGTTTGATCCTTTCCCTGCGTGGTCGGGAAAGAATTCGCGGCGTTCCCGTCCCATCTCAAGAGGAGGCGCTCTCCAGAGGAAAAGCGAGAGGAACTCCAGGTACCTGCCACCATTCCCAGAGTCCCCCAGTTGTCTCAGTCCATTCCAGGAACCTGTATTTCCCTGCACTGCCTCGACTTTCAAGCCGAGGATCGACTCACACCAGAGTGGCACGTGGGGCAGCCCTGTGGAAAGCCCCGTGGGAAAGCCTCTAGGGAAAGCCACAGATCCCTTGATCCACGCGAAGGTAAGCGTGACACTGCTGCTAAAGCTCGGGAGGAAAGCGCATGTGCATGCCCCAACTCGAGTAGAGGACTGACTGTCCTGGGGAGACTCCAGAAGTATCCAAAGATCCATGTCAGCACTGGAGAGGAATCCTCAGGTTCCGGCACCGACTCCACAGAAGGTCTTAGGCCCAGCATCGACGGGAGAGGAATCCCGAGAGGCCCCCGAGCAACTCGCATGAGGCTGGCCTTTCCTGAGTCCACCAGAGCGGGTCCCTGATGTCCCCATCGTAAGTCGAGAGCAACTGCCCCAAGTCGAGAAAATCCAGGAGGTTCTCCCCTCCAAGCGAGATGAGGCCCATTTCTGCTGAGTCGTCTCGAGGCTAATCACACCTAACATCTGGAAATTCCAAAGGTCCTTCACACACTTGCTGCAACTCAAGAAGATCCCCAACATACCCGTCTCCACTCGAGAGGAAGCACGATAATCCCGCCCACATCCAGAGGAGCCCCGTTTCCGTTTCCTAGCTCGGGAGGAGGTATCGTTTCCCTGCGTGGTCAGAAGGAATTCCCGGAGTTCCCGTCGCATCAAGAGGAGGCGCTCTCCACAGGAAAGGCGAGAGGAACTCCAGGGTCGTGCCACCATTCCCAGAGTCCCTAAGATGTCTCAGTCCATTCCAGGGAAACCTGTTTTCCCTGCACTGCCTCGACTTTCAAGCCGAGGATCGACATCGACACACACCACGGTGGCACGTGGGACAGCCCTTTGGGAAAGCCTCGAGGGAAAGGCACAGATCCCTTGACCCATGCGAAGAGAAGCGTGACACTGTTGCTACAGCTCGGCAGGAAAGCGCACGTGAATGCCCCTTCTCGAGACGAGGACTGACTCCCCTGGGCAGACTCCAGAAATACCCCAAGATCCATTCAGCACTGAAGAGGAATCCTCAGGTTCCGGCACCGACTCCGCACAAGGTCTTAGGCGCCTGCATCGACGGGAGAGAAATCCCGAAAGGCTCCCGAGCAACTCGCATGGGACTGGCCTTTCCTGAGGCCTCCAGAAGGGTCCCGTGGTCCCCGTCGTAAGTCGAGAGCACCTGCTGCAAGTCAAGAAAATCCAGGAGGTTGTCCCCTCCAGGCGAGATGAGGCGCATTTCCACTGAGGCGTCTCGAGGCTAATAACACCTAACCTCTGGAACTTCCAAAGGGTCCTTCAAACCCTTGCTGCAATTCAAGAAGTTCCCCACATACCCGTCTCCACTCGAGAGGAAGCACGAGAGT
>NW_017203595.1:0-5966 GCF_001704415.2 Capra hircus | reverse complement strand
GCGTGGATCAAGGGATCAGGCATTCCACGAGGCTTTCCCTCAGAGCTGTCCTACGTTCCACCTGTGGTGTGTGTCGATCCTCGCTTGAAAGTCGAGGCAGTGCAGGGAAAACAGGTTTCCCTGGAATGAAGACGGAGATATCTGGGGCTCTGGAAATGGTGGTACGACCCTGGAGTTCCTCTCGCCTTTCCTGTGGAGAACGCCTCCTGCTTGAGATGCGACGGTAATGCCGGGAATTCTTTCCCGACCACGCAGGGAAAGAATCCCTCCTCTCGAGCTAGGAGGCGTAAACGGGGCTCCTCTGGATGTGGCAGAAATCTCGTGCTTCCTCTTGAGTGGAGAGGGTATGTCGGGATCTTTTTGAGTTGTAGCAAGGGTGTGAAGGACCCTTTCGAAGTTACAGAGGTTAGGTGTGATTAGCCTCGTGACGCCTCAGCGGAAATGGGCCTCATCTCGCCTGGAGGGGAGAACCTCCAGGATTTTCTCTTGTTGCGGGCAGGTGCTCTCGACTTTCGACGGGGACCTCAGGCACCCGCTCTGGTGGCCTCCGGAAAGGCCCAGTCCCATGCTACTTGCTCGGGGCCACAGGATTCCTCTCCGTCGATGCTGGGGCCTAAGACCTTGTGTGAAGTAAGTGCTGGAACCTGAGGATTCCTCTCCAGTGCTGACGTGGATCTGGTGTACTTCTGGAGTCTCCCCAGTGGAGTCAGTCCTCGTCTCGAGTGGGGGGCATGCACGTGCTATTTCCTTCCGAGCTGTAGCAGCAGTGTCGCGCTTCCCTTCGCGTGGATCTAGGGATCTGTGTCTTTCCTCGAGGGCTTTCCCACGAGGCTTTTCCACAGGGCTGTCCCACGTGCCACCGTGGAGTGAGTCGATCCTCGTCTTGAAAGTCGACGAAATGCAGGGAAAACATGTTTCCCCTGTAAATGGACAGAGACATCTGGGGGACTCTGGGAATGGTGGCACGACACTGGATTTCCTCTCGCCTTTCATGTGGAGAGCGCCTCCTCTTGAGATGCGACGGAAACCCCGGGAAATCTTCCCGACAACGCAGGCAAAGGATCCCTCCTCTCGAGCTAGGAGGCGGAAACAGGAATCCTCTGGATGTGGGCGGGACTCTCGTGCTTCCTCTCGAGTGGAGACGGGTATGTCGGGCTTCTTGAGTTGGCAGCAAGGGTGTGAAGGACCCTTTGTAAAGTTCCAGAGGTTAGGTATGAATAGCCTCGAGACGCCTCAGCGCAAATGGCCCTCATCTCGCCTGGAGGGGAGAACCTCCTGGATTTTCTCGAGTTGCGGCAGGAGCTCTCGAATTACGACGGGGACCAAAGGGACCCGCGCTTGTGGCCTCAGGAAAGGCCAGTCCCTAACGTGTTGCTTTGGGGCCTCTCAGGATTCCTCTCCCGTCGATGCCGGGGTCTAAAGACCTTGTGTGGAGTCGGTGCCGGAACCTGAGTATTCCTCTCCAGTGCTGACATGGATCTTGGGTTACTTCTGAGTCTCCCCAGGGGAGTCAGTCCTCGTCTCGACTGGGGGCCATGCACATGCGCTTTCCTCTCAAGCTGTAGCAACAGGTCACGCTTCCCTTCGCGGTGAATCAAGGGATCTATGGCTTCCCTCGAGGCTTTCCCACGAGGCTTTCCCACGAGGCTTTCCCACAGGGCTGTCCCACGTGCCACCGATGGTGTGAGTCGATCCCTCGGCTTGAAAGTCGAGGCAATGCAGGGAACACAGGTTTCCCTGGAATGGACTGAGACATCTGGGGGACTCTGGGAATGGTGGCACGAACCTGGAGTTCCTCTCGCCTTTCCTGTCGGAGAGCGTCTCCTCTTGATGATGCGACGGGAACGCCGGGAATTCTTTCCCGACCATCGCAGGGAAAGGATCCCTCCTCTCGAGCTAGGAGGCGGAAACGGGGCTCCTCTGGATGTGGGCGGGACTCTCGTGCTTCCTCTCGAGTGGAGACGGGTATGTCGGGGAACTTCTTGAGTTTCAGCAAGGGTGTGAAGGACCCTTTGGAAGTTCCAGAGGTTAGGTGTGATTAGCCTCGATACGCCTCAGCGGAAATGGGCCTCATCTCGCCTGGAGGGGAGAACCTCCTGGATTTTCTCGAGTTGCGGCAAGTGCTCTCGACTAACGACGGGGACCTCAGGTACCCGCTCTGGTGGCTCAGGAAAGGCCAGTCCCCATGCGAGCTGCTCGGGGCCACTTGGGATTCCTCTCCCGTCGATGCCGGGGCCTAAGACCTTGTGTGAAGTAGGTGCCGGAACCTGAGGATTCCTCTCCAGTGCTGACATGGATCTTGGGGTACTTCTGGAGTCTCCCCAGGGGAGTCAGTCCTCGTCTCGAGTGGGGGCATGCACGTGCGCTTTCCTTCCGAGCTGTAGCAGCAGTGTCGCGCTTCCCTTCGCGTGGATCAAGGGATCTGTGGCTTTCCCTCGAGGCTTTCCCACGAGGCCTACCCACAGGGCTGTCCCTCGAGCCACCGTGGTGTCAGTCGATCCTCGGCTTTAAAGTCGAGGCAGTGCAGGGAAAACAGGTTTCCCTGGAATGGACTGAGACATCTGGGGGACTCTGGGAATGGTGGCACGACCCTGGAGTTCCTCTCGCCTTTCCTGTGGAGAGTGCCTCCTCTTCAGATGCGACGGGATCGCCGGGAATTCTTTCCCGACAACGCAGGTAAAGGATCCCTCCTCTCGAGCTAGGAGGCGGAAACGGGGCTCCTCTGGATGTGGGCGGGAGTCTCGTGCTTCCTCTCGAGTGGAGACGGGTATGTTGGGGAACTTTTGGAGTTGCAGCAAGGGTGTGAATAACCTTTTGAAAGTGCCAGGGGTTAGGTGTGATTAGCCTCGAGACAACTCAGCGGAAATGAGCCTCATGTCGCCTGGAGGCGAGAACCTCCCAGATTTTCTCGAGTTGCGGCAGGTGCTCTCGACTTAAGACGGGGACTCAGGGACCCGCTCTGGTGGCCTCAGGAAAGGCCAGTCCCCATGCGAGTTGCTCGGGGGCCTCTCGGGATTCCTCTCCCGTTGATGCCAGGGCCTAAGACCTTGTGTGAAGTCTGTGCCGGAACCTGCGATTCCTCTCCAGTGCTGACATGGATCTTGGGGTACTTCTGGAGTCTCCCCAGGGGAGTCAGTCCTCGTCTCGAGTGGGGGCATGCACTTGCGCTTTCCTCCCGAGCTGTAGCAACAGTGTCACGCTTCCCTTTGCGTGGATCAAGGATCTGTGGCTTTCCCTCGAGGCTTTCCCACCAGGCATTCCCACGAGGCTTTCCCACAGGGCTGTCCCACGTGCCACCGTGGTGTGAGTCGATCCTCGTTTTGAAAGTCGAGGCAGTGCAGGGAAAACAGGTTTCCCTGGAATGGACTGAGACATCTGGGGGACTCTGGGAATGGTGGCACGACCCTGAAGTTCCTCTCGCCTTTCCTGTGGAGAGCGCCTGCTCTTGACGATGCGATGGGTACGCCAGGAATTCTTTCCCGACTACGCAGGGAAAGGATCCCTCCTCTCGAGCTAGGAGGTGGAAACGGGGCTCCTCTGGATGTGGGCGGGACTCTCGTGCTTCCTCTCGAGTGGAGACGGGTATGTCGGAGAACTTCTTGAGTTGCAGCAAGGATGTGAAGGACCCTTTGGAAGTTCCAGAGTTTAGGTGTGATTACTCTGGTGACGCCTCAGCAGAAATGGGCCTCATCTCGCCTGGAGAGGAGAACCCTCTGGATTTTCTCGAGTTGCGGCAGCTTCTCTCGACTTAAGACGGGGACCTCAGGGACCCGCTCTGGTGGCCTCAGGAATGGCCAGTCCCCATGCGAGTTGCTCGGGGGCCTCTCGGAATTCCTCTCCCTTCGATGCCGGGGCCTAAGAACTTGTGTGGAGTGGGTGGCGGAATCTGAGGATTCCTCTCCAGTGCTGACATGGATCTTGGGGTACTTCTGGAGTCTGCCCAGGGGAGTTAGTCCTCGTCTCGAGTGAGGGCATGCACGTGCGCTTTCCTACCGAGCTCTAGCAGCAGTTTCACGCTTCCCTTCGCGTGGATCAAGGGATCTGTGGCTTTCCCTCGAGGCTTTCCCACGAGGCTTTCCCAGGAGGCTTTCCCACTGGGCTGTCCCACATGCCACCGTGGTGTGAGTGGATCCTCGGCTTGAAAGTCGAGGCAGTGCAGGGAAAACAGGTTTCCCTGGAATGGACTGAGACATCTGGGGGACTCTGGGAATGGTGGCACGACCCTGGAGTTCCTCTCGCCTTTCCTGTGGAGAGCGCCTCCTCTTGAGATGCAACGGGAACGCCGGGAACTCTTTCCCGACCACGCAGGAAAGGATCCCTCCTCTCGAGCTATGAGGTGGAAATGGGGTTCCTCTGGATGTGGGCGGGACTCTCGTGCTTCCTCTCGAATGGAGACGGGTATGTCGGGGAACTTCTTGAGTTGCAGCAAGGGTGTGAAGGACCCTTTGGAAGTTCCAGAGGTTAGGTGTGATTAGCCTCGAGACGCCTCAGCGGAAATGGGCCTCATCTCGCCTGGAGGGGAGAACGTCCTGGATTTTCTCGAGTTGGAGCAGGAGCTCTCCACTTACGACGGGGACCTCAGGGACCCGCTCTGGTGGCCTCAGGAAAGGCCAGTCCCCATGCGAGTTGCTCCGGGGCCTCTCCGGATTACTCTCCCGTTGATGCCGGGGCCTAAGATCTTGTGTGGAGTCGGTGTGGGAACCTGATGATTCCTCTCCAGTGCTGACATGGATCTCGCGGTACTTCTGGAGTCTCCCCAGGGGAGTCAGTCCTTGTCTCGATTGGGGGCATGCACGTGCGATTTCCTCACGAGCTGTAGCAGCAGTGTCACACTTCCCTTTGCGTGGATCAAGGGATCTGTGGCATTCCCTCGAGGATTTCCCAAGAGGCTTTCCCACGAGGCTTTCCCACAGTGCTGTCCCACGTGCCACCGTGGTGTGAGTTGATCCTCGTCTTGAAAGTCAAAACAGTGCAGGGAAAACAGGTTTCCCTGGAATGGACTGAGACATCTGGGGGACTCTGGGAATGGTGGCACGACCCTGGAGTTCCTCTCGCTTTTCCTGTGGAGAGCGCCTCCGCTTGAGATGCGACGGGAACGTCGCGAAATCTTTCCCGAACACGCAGGGAAAGGATCAAACCTCTCGAGCTATGAGGCGGAAAGGTGGCTCCTCTGGATGTGGGCGGGACTTTCCTGCTTCCTCTCGAGTGGTTACGGGTATGTCGGGGAACTTCTTGAGTTGCAGCAAGGGTGTGAAGGACCCTTTGGAAGTTCCAGAGGTTAGGTGTGATTTGCCTGGAGACGCCTCAGCGGTAATTGGCCTCATCTCCCCTGGAGGGGAGAACCTCCTGGATTTTCTCGAATTGGGGCAGGTGCTCTCGACTTACGACGGGCACCTCAGGGACCCGCTCTGGTGGCCTCAGGAAAGGCCAGTCCCCATGCGAGTTGCTCGGGGCCTCTCGGGTTTCCTAACCGTCGATGCTCGGGCCAAAGATCTTGTGTGGAGTCAGTTCCGGAACCTGAGGATGCCTCTCCAATGCTGACATTGATCTTGGGGTAATTCTGGAGTCTCCCCAGGGGAGTCAGTCCTCGTCTCGAGTGGGGGCATGCACGTGCCGCTTTCCTCCCGAGCTGTAGCAGCATTGTCACGCTTCCCTTCCCGTTGATCAAGGGATCTGTGGCTTTCCCTCTAGGCTTTCCCTCGAGGCTTTCCACGAGGCTTTCTCACAGGGCTGTCCCACGTGCCACCGTGGTGTGAGTCGATCCTCGTTTTGAAAGTCGAGGCAGTGCAGGGAAAGGTTTCCCCTGGAATGGACTGAGACATCTGGGGGACTCTGGGAATGGTGGCACGACCCTGAAGTTCCTCTCGCCTTTCCTGTGGAGCGCCTGCTCTTGAGATGCGATGGGACGCCGGAATTCTTTCCCGGACTAGGGGAAAGGATCCCTCCTCTCGAGCTAGGAGGTGGAA
>NW_017203594.1:0-5966 GCF_001704415.2 Capra hircus | reverse complement strand
CCCAGCAACAAACGGGAGAGGAATCCGAGAGGCCCCCGAGCAACTCGCATGGTGACTGGCCTTTCCCTGAGGCCACCAGAGCGGGTCCCTGAGGTCCCCGTAAGTCGAGATCACCTGCCGCAACTGAGAAAATCCAGGATGTTCTCCCCTCCAGGCGAGATGTGGCCCATTTCCGCTGAGGGCGAGAGGCTAATCACACCTAACCTCTGGAACTACAACAGGTCCTTCACACCTTGCTGCAACTCAAGAAGTTCCCCGACATACCCGTATCCACTCGAGAGGAAGCACGAGAGTCCCGCCACATCCAGAGGAGCCCGTTTCCGCCTCCTAGCTCGAGAGTAGCGATCCTTTCCCTGCGTGGTCGGAAAGAATTTCCGGCGTTCCCGTCGCATCTGAAGAGCAGGGGCTCTCCACAGGAAAGGCGAGAGGAACTCCAGGGTCGTGCCACCATTCCCAGAGTCCCCCAGATGTCTCAGTCCATTCCAGGGAAACCTGTTTTCCCTGCACTGCCTCAACTTTCAAGCCGAGGATCGACTCACACCACGGTGGCACGTGGGCACCCTGTGGGAAAGCCTCGTGGGAAAGCCTGGTGGAAAGCCTCGAGGGAAAGCCACAGATCCCTTGATCCACGCGAATGGAAGCGCGACACTGCTGCTACAGCTCGGAGAGAAAGCGCACGTGCCTGCCCCTACTCGAGAAAAGGACTGACTCCCCTGGCAGACTCCAGAAGTTCCCCAAGATCCATGTAAGCACTGGAGAGGAATCCTCAGGTTCCGGCACTGAGAGGAATCTCAGGTTCCGGCACTGACTCCACACAAGGTCTTACGCCCCAGCATCGACGGGAAGAGGCATCCCAAGAGAACCCCGAGCAACTCGCATGGGGACTGGCCTTTCATGAGGCCACGAGAGCGGGTCGCTGAGGTCCCCGTCGTAAGTCGAGAGCACCTGCCACAACTCGAGAAAATCCAGGAGGTACACCCCTCCAGGCAGATGAGGCCCATTTCCGTGGAGGCTTCTCGAGGCTAATAACACCTAACATCTGGAACTTCCAAAGGGTCCTTCACACCCATGCTGCAACTCAAGAAGTTCCCTGACATACCCGTCTCCACTCGAGAGGAAGCACGAGAGTCTCGCCCCACATGCAGAGGAGCCCCGTTTCCGCCTCCTAGCTCGAGAGAGGTATCCTTGCCCCTGCGTGGTCGGGAAAGAAATCCCGGCGTTGCCGTCGCATCTCAGAGGAGGCGCTCTCCACAGGAAAGGCGAGAGGAACTCCAGGGTCGTGCCACCATTCCAGAGTCCCCCAGATATCTCAGTCCTTTCCAGGGAAACCTGTTTTCCCTGCACTGCCTCGGCTTTCACGCTGAGTATCGACTCACACCACGGTGGCACGTGGGACAGCCCTGTGGGAAAGCCTCATCGGAAAGCCTCCTGGGATAGCCTCGAGGGAAAGCCACAGATCCCTTGATGCACGCGAAGGAAAGTGAGACACTGCTGCTACAGCTCAGGAGGAAATCGCACGGTGCATGCCCTCACTCAAGAGGAGGACTGACTCCCCTGGGGAGACTTCAGAAGTACCCCAAGATCCATGTCAGCACTGGAGAGGAATCCTCAGGTTCCGGCACTGACTCCACACAAGATCTTAGGCCCCGGCATCACCGGGAGAGGAATCCCGAGTGCCCCCGAGTAACTCCCATGCGGACTGCCCTTTCCTGAGGCCACCAGAGCGGGTCCCTGAGGTCCCTGTCGTAAGTTGAGAGCACCTGCCGCAACTCGAGGAAAATGCAGGAGGTTCTACCCTCCAGGCGAGATGAGGCCCATTTCCGCTGAGGCGTCTGGAGGCTAATCACATCTAACATCTGGAACTTCCAAAGGGTCCTTCACACCCTTGCTGCAACTCAAGAAGTTCCCCGACATACCCGTCTCCACTCGAGAAGAAGCACGAGAGTCCCGCCCACATCCAGAGGAGACCCGTTTCCGACTACTACCTCGAGAGGAGGGATCCTTTCCCTGCTTGGTGGGGAAAGAATTCCCCGCGTTCCCGTCGCATCTCAAGAGGAGGCGCTCTCCCATCGAAAGGCGAGAGGAACTCCAGGGTCGTGCCACCATTCCCAGAGTCCCCCAGATGTCTCAGTCCATTCCAGGGAAACCAGTTTTCCCTGCACTGCCTCGATGTTGAAGCCGAGGATCCACTCACACCACGGTGGAACGTGGGACAGCCCTGTGGGAAAGCCTCGTGGGAAAGCCTCGTGGGAAAGCCTGGAGGGAAAGCCACAGATCCCTTGATCCACGCGAAAGGGAAGCGCAACTCTGCTGCTACAGCTATGGAGGAAAGCGCACGTGCATGCCCCCACTGGAGACGAGGACTGACTCCCCTGGGGAGACTCCAGAAGTACCCCAAGATGCATGTCAGCACTGGAGAGGAATCCTCAGGTTCCGGCACCGACTCCACACAAGGTCTTAGGCCCCGGCATCGACGGGAGAGGAATTCCGAGAGGCCCCCGAGCAACTCGCATGGGGTCTGGCCTTTCCTGAGGCCACCAGAGCGGGTCCCTGAGGTCCCCGTCGTAAGTCGAGAGGACCTGCCGCAACTCGAGAGAATCCAGGAGGTTCTCCCCTCCAGGCGAGATGAGGCCCATTACCGCTGAGACGTCTCGAGGCTAATCACACCTAACCTCTGGAACTTCCAAAGGGTCCTTCATACCCTTGCTGCAACTCAAGAAGTTCCCCGACATACCCGTCTCCTCTCGTGAGGAAGCACGAGAGTCCCCGCCCACATCCAGAGGAGACCTGTTTCCGCCTCCTAGCTCGAGAGGAGGGATCCTTTCCCTGCGTGGTGGGGAAAGAATTCCACGCGTTCCATCGCATCTCAAGAGGAGGCGCTCTCCACAGGAAAGGCGAGAGGAACTCCAGGGTCGTGCCACGATTCCCAGAGTCCCCCAGTTGTCTCAGTCCATTCCAGGGAAACCTATTTTCCCTGCACTGCCTCTACTTTGAAGCCGAGGATCGACTCACACCACGGTGGCACGTGGGACAGCCCTGTGGGAAAAGCCTCTTGGGAAAGCCTCGTGGGAAAGCCTCGAGGGAAAGCCACAGATCCCTTGATGCACGCGAAGGGGAAGCGTGACACTGCTGCTACAGCTCGGCAGGAAAGCGCACGTGCATGCCCCCACTCGAGGCTAGGACTGACTCCCCTGGGTAGACTCCAGAAGTACCCCAAGATCCATGTCAACACTGGAGAGGAATCCTCAGGTTCCGGCACCGATTCCTCACAAGGTCTTAGGCCCCAGCATCGACGGGAGAGGAATCCCGAGAGGCTCCCGAGCAACTCGCATGGTGGGACTGGCGTTTCCTGAGGCCACCATAGCGGATCCCTATGGTCCCCGTCGTAAGTCGAGAGCACCTGCCGCAACTCGAGAAAATCCAGGAGGTTCTCCCCACCAGGCGAGATGAGGCCCATTTCCGTTGAGGCGTCTAGAGGCTAATCACATCTAACATCTGGAACGTCCAAAGGGTCCTTCACACCCTTGCTGCAACTCAAGAAGTTCCCCGACATACCCGTCTCCACTCGAGAGAAAGCACGAGAGTCCCGCCCACATCCAGAGGAGCCCCCGTTTCCGCCTGATAGATCCAGAGGAGGGATCGTTTTCCCTGTGTGGTCGTGAAAGAATTCCCGGCGTTCCCGGCGCATCTCCAGAGGAGGCGCTCTCCACAGGAAAGGCAAGAGGAACTCGAGGGTCGTGCCACCATTCCCAGAATCCGCCAGAAAATTCCTTGTCCGGGAATTTTATTGGCCTTCCGCGTAAACCTAGCTATTCAGCCTTTTTCCTCCAGTTAATCTTCTTACTACCCTATAATTTCTTAATCTCATCTTACATTAATAAATACACAAGACTTTCCACGTCAACGCCGTCCATCCATCGAATTCCCTGGATCCAGCGGGGCAGGACCCCGGCACACTGAGATATCTGGGGGACTCTTGGAATGATGGCACAACACTGGAGTTTCTCTCGCCTTTCCTTTGGAGAGCGCCTCCTCATGAGATGCGACGGGAACACCTGGAATTCTTTCCGGAACATACAGGGAAAAGATACCTGACCGCCGAGGTACGAGGCGGAAACGGGGCTCCTCTGGATGTGGGCGGGACTCTCGTGCTTCTTCTCGAGTGGAGTCAGATATGTTGGGGAACTTCTTGAGTTGTAGCAAGGGTGTGAAGGACCCTTTGGAAGTTCCAGGGGTTAGGTGTGATTAGCCCCGAGACGCCTGAGTGGAAATGGGCCTCATCTCGCCTGGAGGGGAGAACCTCCTGGATTTTCTCGAGTTGCGGCAGGTGCTCTTGACTTACGACGGGGACCTCAGGGACCCGCTCTGGTGGCCTCAGGAAAGGCCAGTCCCCATGCGAGTTGCTCGGGGCCTCTCGGGATTCCTCTCCCTTCGACGCCGGGGCCTAAGACCTTGGGTGGAGTGGTGCCGGAACCTGAGGATTCCTCTCCAGTGCTGACATGCATCTTGCGGTACTTCTGGAGTCTCCCCAGGGGAGTCAGTCCTCGTCTCGAGTGGGGCCATGCACGTGCGCTTACCTCCCGAGTTTTAGCAGCAGTGTCACGCTTCCCTTCGCGTGGATCAAGGGATCTGTGGCTTTCCCTCCAGGCTTTCCCACGAGGCTTTCCCACAGGGCTGCCCCACGTGCCACTGTGGTGTGAGTCGATCCTCGCTTGAAAGTCGAGGCAGTGCAGGGAATACAGGTTCCCTGGAATGGACTGAGACATCTGGGGGACTCTGGGAATGCTAGGCATGACCCCGGAGTTCCTCTCGCCTTTCCTGTGGAGATCGCCTCCTCTTGAGTTGCGACAGGAACTCCGGGAATTCTTTCTCGAGCACGCAGGGAAAGGATCCCTCCTCTCGAGCTAGGAGGTGGAAACGGGGCTCCTCTGGATGTGGTCGGGACTCTCGTGCTTCCTCTCGAGTGGAGACGGGTATGTCAGGGAACTTCTTGAGTTGCAGTAAAGGTGTGAAGGATCATTTGGAATTTCCATAGGTCAGGTGTGATTAGCGTCAGGACGCCTCAGCGGAAATGGGCCTCATCTCGCCTGGAGGGTAGAACCTCCTGGATTTTCTCGAGTTGTGTCAGGTGCACTGGACTTACGACGGGGACCTCAGGGACGCGCCCTGGTGGCATCGGTAAAGGAAATTTCCTTGCGAGTTACTCGGGGCCTCTCGGGATTCCTCTACCGTCGATGCCGGGGCCTAAGACCTTGTGTGGAGTCGGTGCCAGGACCTGAGGATTCCTCTCCAGTGCTGACATGGATCTTTGGGTACTTCTGGAATCTCCCCAGGGAAGTCAATCCTCGTCTAGAGTTGGGGCATGCACGTTCCCTTTCCTCCCGAGCTGTAGCAGCAATGTCCCGCTTCCCTTCGCATGGAACAAGGGATCTGGGGCATTCCTCGAGGCTTTCCAAAACGCTTTCCCCCTGAGGCTTTCCCACAGGCTGTCCCACGTGCCACCGTGTTGTGAGTCGATCCTCGCTTGAAAGTCGAGGCAGTGCAGGGAAAACTGGTTTCCCTGGAATGGACTGAGGCATCTGGGGACTCTGGGAATGGTGGCACGACCCTGGAGTTCCTCTCGCCTTTCCTGTGGAGATCGCCTGCTCTTGAGATGCGACGGGAACGCCGGGAATTCTTTCCCGACCACGCATGGAAAGGATCCCTCTCTCGAGATAGGAGGCGGAAACGGGGCTCCTCTGGATTTAGGCGGGACTCACGTGCTTCGTCTCGAGTGGAGACGGGTATGTCGGGAACTTCTTGATTTGCAGCAAGGGTGTGAAGGACCCGTTGAAGTTCCAGAGGTTAGGTGTGATTAGCCTCGAGACGCCTCTGCGGAAATGGGCCTCATCTCACCTGGAGGGGAACCTCTTGGATTTTCTCGAGTTGCGGCAGTGCTCTCGACTTACGACGGGACCTCAGGGACC